>NW_025422221.1:0-285044 GCF_011764305.1 Mustela putorius furo | reverse complement strand
TCCGACTCTCATGAAGATTGGGGCATCATGTGACTATGGAAGCATTCCATGATATGAGTTGTGAGGTGGTGCATGAACAAGACTCCTGGGGGATAAGGCGACATTGTTGGATGAAAAGTGTAGTATGTCCCAAGAAAACGAAAGCAAGAGCAGGGTTACTAAGGGTTCTAAGGCTTTCTAACTATCTCTAAGGAGAAGTGCATGCAGAAAACCAAAAAAGCAATGAGAATCCTGATAGAAGTGGGACCACGCTAAGGGGCTAGTGCTCATCCTTTTTACAATGGAGAACATCAGTCTAAGGCGTAATAGGCTGCAGAGTAGGTGCTCAGATAGGCCCAGATTGGAACCATGTATGTCCTGGGAAACCACAAATATTGCGGATGCTCGCGACTTTGGAGGTTTATCCTATAGTCAGGGTTGTTGGCCAATGGAAAATGGGCACAACAATTCCCTTAGATGAGCGGCAAGCACAGTGCGAGATCAGGTTGGGCTCCAGCGCCCTAGCCTGTTAGGGTGTGTAGGCCAGCGCTACTGTTTGGACAGGATTGTCTGAAAACACACCGCGGCTAAGTTTATTCGGGTCATAGTTATGGCCTGGACTGATTCACTAGAACCATGAGGAACTCATCTTCGCGCTTATGACAAACGAGGGCGAAGTGTGAGGCTACTTAGCTCAAGGTTTTGTCTCTGGAGATTCGGTGTCATCATGGTCGTGAATTTACGGGTGACATCATGGCGATTTGACTTTTTTCCGGCACAGAGGACGAGTCTTACTCCTCTGGGGGTTGGCCCCGTACCTCCAAAGAGTTGTTGGGGTCATTCTGTGGGGATGGAAGAAGTCCGTTGTTCTGTTGTTGTTTGATTTTTGTTTTTGTTTGTTTTTGTTTTTCAACCTCAGGTGTCCCACCAATGCTAGGGGATTCCAGAGTAGAGCCCTGGGGAGGGGCGACTGGGACAACCAGAAATCTGGTTTAAAAATTGGGGGCCTAGGGACATGTTCAAGCCCATTTATGAATCTAATGGTTCAGCCCACTGAGAGGACGTACAGGACATGCACACTGAGCGGTCCACAATGCGTTGTTTATGCCTCGTCGCACTCAAGATTGGGCGCGGGACCTGTCAGGGTGAATGCTGGTTTCTCCTACCACTGAACGTTGGACACAACACATGCCAACCACAAGGTTTCTTGCCATGGGTAAGGAAGAGAGAGTTCTGATTTCTTCATCACAGTCACCCCTGGTCAGGCATTGTGGATTGGAGATAAGGTCTAGGTTCTGAAGCCTGAAAAATGAGGTAGGGAAGAGATGATGACCTAAGGCCATGGCGGGTATCTGATGTGCTCAGTGTGGCGAGTCAGCTGTCTGGGTGTTGTTGGTTCACGAGGTCCCGGTCTCAGGTTGTCAGACAGTGCCATTAGTAGTGCCCAGGTTAGGTACTATGTATATTTGGGTGCATTCGAGTGCCGTGTAGGTTCTTATCGGAAGAACTCTTCAGGATATGAAGAATGAGCAAGTCTGAGGCACGCGCGTGCTCAGGCTTTCTGTCTCTGGAGGTTTGTATCAGCGATGGCCGTTGGTGGAATATTGGGGGAGGGCCTCAGGGGCCATGGACGAATCTTGCTCACTGTGGATTTGGCCCGATACCAATTGTATTTTTCATCAATCTGTGGGGATGGCGAGGACTCCCTTTCAGGTTGTTTGGCCTCAGGTTGTCCCACCAAAAGAGGAATTCCCAAAGCAGAGCCCAGGGGAAGAGTGAAAAGACACAACCCGAACTACGGTTTTAAAAATTGGGGCCTAGGGGCATGACAGCAAGCCAATATGCTGTCTCTCCTCATCCAGCCACTGAGAGGCCTTACCTGTAGGGACTGGGGCTCAGGCATGAGGGGTCACAATGTGTGTTTGTGACCAATGTGGGCCCGCAAGCATGTGGCGGGCGGACTCATGGGGGCCACACTGGTTTCAACTACAATGAAAAACTTGGACAACATGCCAACCACAAGGTTTCTTGCCATGGGAAAGAGTTCTGATTTTCAAATGCATCATTTTCAAAAACCCGGGCCAGTGATTGGAGATAAGGTCTAGGTTCTGAAGGCCTGAAAAACGAGGTTGAGAGAGTTGAGAAGAGGATGACGACTTAAGGGGCCATGGCGCGGGGTCCCGATGTGTGCTCAGTGGCGTGCGCCGCCCAGCTCTCTGGTGTGGGGCCAGTGAGGTCCAGTCTCAATCAGGCTGTTGTCAGAAGGGCATTAGTGCCACAGGTCAGCATCCCTATATTTTTGGGGTAAGCCGAATGGCGTGCAAGGTTGATCCTCATTTGGGGTTTCTGGGTAGCCCCAGAGGGCCAATGTTTTTCTTTCTGGAGGGCAGGCAGAGTTACAGTAGCATTGTAGTTCTGGATTGCCAAACTGCAGGCTTGTGGGCCAGTAGTATGGAAGGACGGAAGTTCTGAAACCCAAGCTAGGCCCTAAATGGTTTCTGGGTGAGGATGATTGACAGGCACAATCTACAGACCTGAAATCGAGGATCTCTTGCAATCTGAAGTCAGGGCGAGGATCAGACAAGATCGCCTCAGTTTGGACATTCTGTCCCTGATGGCCCCTTCTTTAAGGGGGGGTTGATCCACGAGGCCAATTGGTGTTTTTCCCAAGATGATGGAGTTGTGAGAAGCTCCCAACTGCAAAGATTCTTCTGCAGGACAATTGGAATACCTGTTGGTTGGCTCCAGGACAATGATTCCGAGCAGGGCCTAAGGATGGATGGCTGAGGTTAGCCCACCTAGCATTCCAATTGTCTCCAAGCAACAAGACAAGGTTAATTCTATCTCCTGGATTGATAGGGGGAGCAACGCCAGAGGAGGCTGAGTTTTGTGAAATGGACTCTCCCGTGGATGTTGTCCTAATATGATTTGTGTGTCTATGGAGACCTTGGAATGAAGCGGTGGCACTGGGGCCCTGAAGGGTTCTCCTAAAAGAGAGGCTTTCACACACGACTCCATCGTGCAAGTTTCCCATGTGTAGATGAGATTTGTTCTGATGGGATGAGTCAAGAAAACAGCCAAATGCTGTTATATGAAATCCAGGCCTCTGATGGAGAGATGCCTGGAAACCAAGCAATGGATCCGATAGTTGCCTAGGGGCCTGTTCTTGTCCTTTTATACAACTGGGACATCAGTCTACGGGCTGATTGAGGGCAGGAAGGTGCTCAGATGGCCCCAGATTGCCCCTGTTTGTCCTGGGGAAGCCACAAAAAGATGCCGGGATGGCCTCAGGGACTTTGTGGACGTTTATCCTATAGTGGTTGTGGCCATTGGAATGGAACAATACAATTCCCTTGGAGAGGGCAACAAGCACACAGTCGTTCAGTTTTGAGCTCCAGGGAGACCTGAGCCTGTAGGGTGTGTAGGCCAGGGCTGTTTATTGACAGTTGTCTGAAAACACAAACTCGGGCTTATGTTTCGCGTGTCATAGGTATGGCAGGACTGATCTACAGACCATGAGGAGAACTCTTCGCGATGATGAAAAAAGGCGAGTGTGAGGCTCTTGGCTCAAGTTTTGTCTCTGGATATGTCGTTGGGTCATCATGTCTCGTGAAATTTCACGTGGTGACCTTCATGGGAAAGGACGAGTCTTAAAAAAGGGGTACTGGGGGTTGGCCCCAACCAAATGAGAGTTTGGGGTCATTCTGTGGGATGGAGAAAGAGTCCTTGTGTTTGTGTTGTGTCTTGTTGGATTTGGTTTTTTGTTTTTTATTTGTTTTCAACCAAATCAGGTGTCCCAACAAATGAGGGATTCCAGAGTTAGAGCCCTGGGGAGCGGGCGACTGGACAACCAGAAATCTGGTTAAAAAATTGGGGCCTAACGGGACATGTCAAGCCCATTTATGACATCTAATGGTCCAGCCCACTGAGGAGCGTACTAGAGGACAGGACTCACGCTGAGGGTCACAATGCCGTGTTTATGCCCTCTGTCGGCACTCAAGAATGTGGCGGGGCTTACAGTGTGTGATGCCATATTTCTACGGTTTCTTCTCTACACCAGAACGTTCGAAAACTGACCACAGTGAACATTTCTAACACATCTGCCAACACACCAGGTTTCTTGCCATTGGGTAAAGGAAGAGTTCTGCTTTTCTGCTTCAGTCACAGATTGACTGGCGGGGCATGGGTGATTGGAGATAAGGTCTAGAGTTTCTGCATGAAGGCCTGAAACTGAGGGTAGGGAAAGAGATGAATGACCTTGAAGGCCATTGGGGACGGGGGTCTGATGATCTCAGTGTGCGGGTCAGCGCTGATCTGGGTATGTTGGTCACGAGGTTCCAGTAGCTCCCAGTGTTGTTGAGAACAGTGCATTAGTGGCCCAGTGTATAGACTTATATATTTTTGGATGGTGGCATTCGAGGTGCCCCCGTGTAGGTTCTTAGGGTATCTGAAGAAACTCTTCAGGGATAATGAGGGAATTGAGCGAGTGTGAGGCGCGTATCACGGCTCAAGGTTTGTGTCTCTGGATTTTGTATCAGTGATGGCAAGTTAAGGTTGAATGTTGTGTGGAGGCCTCATGGCCCGATGGACGAAATCTTGCTCTCTGTGGATTTGGCCCGATAACCAATTGGCCTTATCGTCAATCTGTGGGACATGGGGAGAGCACTCCTTTCAGGTTTGTTACTTCAGGTGTACCCATCCACAAAAGAGGAATTCCAAAGCAGAGCCCCCTGGGGAAGAGTGAAGGTGGGACAAACCGGCGAACTATGTGTATAAAATTGGGGTGCCTAGCGAGCACATTTGCAAATCCCAATATTCTGCTGATCTCTCCATCCAGGTCCACTGAGAGCGCAATTTATACCTGAGGAATGCGGCTCAGGCTGAGGGGTCAACAATGTGTGTGTTTGTGTGACCAATTGATGGGGGCCCGCAAGCATGTCGGGGGGACCCACCCATGGAAGCATTGTGACCACACTGCGTTTCTCATACGCCTCAACTTGAAAGTACATAATGTCCACCACAATGGTATTCTGTGCCATGGGGAAAGTGAAAGTCTGATTTCTGCCATCATTTCAAAAACCCGCCGTGATATGGACGAATAAGAGTCTAGGGGTTCTGAAGCCTGAAACCGAGCTTGAGAAGAAGATATGACGACCAAAAAAAAAAACATGGCGGGGTCCGACTGTTTGCGTTTCGGATTGCTACAGTGTGCCGGCATTCTCTGTGCGCCGGTTGGCCAGTGAGGTCCAGTGCCCCAGGCCTGCGTAGTCAGCTAGGGGGCGATTAGTGCCAGGTCAGTGAGCCTAAGATTTGTTGTCATGACGAAATGTGGTGGGGTAGCCGAATGGCGTGCAGCTGTTGATATCCTCCATATTGGGGGGTTTCAGATGGGTAGGATCTCGAGGTCAATGGCAATGTTGTGTGGTCTTGATGAGGGTGCATGCGGAGTGCTTCATATTGTTAGTTTCTGGTGATTACCAAACTGCGAGGGTTTGTGGCGGCATAGTATTCTGAGGATGGCAACGTCTGAGAACCCAAGCTAGGCCTAATGTTGTCTTGAGGTGAGGGATATGAGCAGGCAACAATCTCATACAGACCTAACTGAATGATCTCGGCTATATATGAAGTCAGAGGGCAGATGATCAGACGATTCCCTCAGGTTTGACATTCTGTCCCCTGATGTCCCTTCTTCTGAAAGGGTGTGGTGGCATCACAGGAGCCAATGGGGTTTTTCCCACGATTGGAGTTTCTGCAGAAGCTCCCAACATGCAAAGATTCTTGCTGCAGGACATTGGAGACCTGTTGGTTGGTTACCAGCGGCAACGATTCCGAGCAGGGGTTCTAAGGATGGAATACTCTGGATAGGCGCGCCACCTCGGGGATTCCATAGTGTTGTCTCCAAGCAACAAGGACAGGTTAGATCTCCTGAGATCTGGTGGGAGAGCAACCGAGGAGGCTGAGTAATGGAATGGACTCCTCCCGTGGGATGAGTCCTAATATGGATTTTGCGTTGTCTTGAGGAACCTGGATTGAAGCGGTGGCACTTGGGCCTGAAGGTTTCTCCTAAGAGACAGGCTTTCACACAGCTCCATCGTGCAAGTTTCCCATGTGTAGATGAGGATTTGTTCTGATGGGTGAGTCAAGAAACAGCCATAATGCTGTTATTGAAATCCAGACTCTGAGGGAGAGATGCCTGAGAAACCAAGCAATGGGTCCGATAGGTGCCTAGGGGCCCTTCGTTCGGGAGACTTTTTAACCTCTCTGGGGACATCAGTCTACAGGTCTAAGTGCCGGGGTAGGTGGGGGTGCTCAGAATGGGGCCACAGATTGCCCCTGTTTGTCCTGGGGAGCCACAAATATTGGGATGGCCTCAGGGACTTTGGAGGTTTATCCTATTAAGTAGCGTTTGTGGCCATTGGAATGGGCACATACAATTCCCGATGGAGAGGGCAAGCAACAGTCGTCAGGTTTGGCTCCAGGGGCCTGAGCTTGTAGGATGTGTAGGCCAGGCTTTGGACAGTTGTCTGAAAACACAAACTCCGGCTATGTTTCGGGTCATAGGTATGGCAGGAATGATCTACAGACCATGAGAAGAACTCTTCAGGATATGAAAAAAGGGCGAGTGTGAGGCTCTTGCTCAAGTTTTGTTCTCTGGATATCGTGTGTCACGCCTGTGAATGGTCGTGGTCGTGAAATTTTTCTGGCAGGTGACTTCATGGGAAATGGACGAGTCTTTCTCTCTGGGGGGTTTGGCCCCGTCCAAAGAGTTTGGGGTCATTCTGTGGGATGGAAGAAGTCCGTTGTTCTGTTGTTGTTTGATTTTGTTTTTGTTTTGTTTTTTCAACCTCAGTTGTCCCACCAAATGAGGGATTCCAGAGTGGAGCCCAGAGGAGAGGGGCGACTGGACAACCAGAAATCTGTTTAAAAATTGGGGCCTAGGGACATGTCAAGCCCATTATGACATCTAATGGTCCAGCCACCGAGAGGACGTACTAGAGGACAGGACTCACGCTGAGGGTCACAAATGCGTGTTTATGCCCTCGTCTCACTCAAGAATGGGCGGAGCCTCTGGGGTGAATGCTGGTTTCTCTGTCTCCTACATGAACGTTGGACAACATGCCAACCACAAGGTTTCTTGCCATGGGGTAAGGAAGTAGTTCTAATTTCTGCATCACAGTCACCCCTGGGCAGTGATTGGAGATAAGGTCTAGGTTCTGAAGCCTGAAAACTGAGGTAGGGAAGAGATGATGACCTAAGGCCATGGCGGGTCTGATGTGCTCAGTGTGCGGTCAGCTGTCTGGGTGTGGTCACGAGGTCCGGTCTCAGGTTGTCCGACAGTGCACTAGTGCCCAGTTAGACTATATATTTTGGGTTGCATTCGAGTGCCGTGTAGGTTCTTATCTGAAGAACTCTTCAGGTTATGAAGAATGAGCGAGTCTGAGGCGCGTGTTCAGGCTTTTGTCTCTGGATTTTTGTATGAGCGATGGCCGTGGAATGTTGGGGAGGCCTCATGGGCCATGATGAATCTTGCTCTCTGTGGATTTGGCCCGATCCCAATTGTTTTTCGTCAATCTGTGGGATTGGGATGGGATCCTTTCAGGTTTGTTACCTCAGGTGTCCCACCAAAAGAGGAATTCCAAAGCAGAGCCCTGGGGTAGAGTGAAGGACACAACCACGAACTACGGTTAAAAATTTGGGGCCTAGGGGCATGGCAAGCCCAATATGCTGTCTCTCCATCCAGCCACTGAGAGTCCTTACCTGAAGACTGGGCTCAGGCTGAGGGTCACAATGTGTGTTTGTGACCAATGTGGCCTGCAAGCATGGGCGGGGCCTCATGGGCCACACTGGTTTCAACTACAAACTGAACCATGGACAAACCATGCCAACCACAAGGTTTCTTGCCATGGGGAAAGAGTTCTGATTTCTGCATCATTTTTCAAACCTGGGCCGTGATGGGAGATAAGGTCTAGGTTCTGAAGCGTGAAAACCCAGGTTGAGAAGAGATGACGACTAAAGGCCATGGCGGGTCCGATGTGCTCAGTGTGCGGCCAGCTGTCTGGGTGGAGCCAGGAGGTCCAGGCTCAGGCTTGTCTAAAGGACATTAGTGCCCAGTTCAGCCTATATATTTGGGGTACAGCCGAATGGCGTGCAGGTTGATCCTCATTTGGGGTTTCTGGGTAGCCCCAGATGGCAATGTTTTTTCTTTTGGAGGGCAGGCAGAGTGCTGCATTGTAGTCTGGATTACCAAACTGGAGGGCTTCTGGGTCAGTAGTCTGAGGACGGATGTCTGAGAACTCAAGCTAGGCCTAGGATTCTGGGTGAGGATATGGCAGGCACAATCTCCAGACCTGAATCGAGATCTCGTGCATCTGAAGTCAGGGCGAGGTTCAGACGATCGCTCAGGTTGGACTTTCTGTCCCTGATGGCCCCGTCTTTAAGGGGGGGGGTGGATCACGAGGTCATGGGGGGTTTGCAAAAGATGGGAGTTGGGAGAAGCTCCCACTGCAAAGATTCTTCTGCAGGACAATTGAGACCTGTTGGTTGGCTCCAGGCCAAGGATTCCGAGCAGGGTTCTAAGGATGGATGGCTGGGTAGCCCACCTCGCATTCCAATTGTCTCCAAGCAACAAGACAGGTTAGATCTGCTGGATCTGGGGGAGCAACCGAGGAGGCTCAGTTGAAATGGACTCTCCCGTGGATGTGTCTTAATATGTCTTTGTGTCTATGGAGACCTTGGAAAGAAGCAGTGGCACTGGGGCCCTGAAGGGTTCTCCTAAATAGAGGCTTTGACACAGCTCCAACGTACAAGTTTCCCATGTGTACATGAGATTTGTTCTGACGGGTGAGTCAAGAAACAGCCTTATGCTGGTATTGAAATCCAGGCCTCTGAGGAGAAATGCCTGGAAAACAAAGCAATGGATCCGATTAGTGCCTAGGGGCCTGTTAGTTTCCTTTTTACTTCTGGGGACATCAGTCTACGGGTCTGAGTGCAGGTAGGTGCTCATATGGGCTCAGATTGCCCCTTTTGTCCTGGGAAGCCAGAAACTATTGGGATGGCTCAGGGACTTTGGGGGTTTATCCGATTAGTAGGGTTTTGGCCATTTGAATGGGCACATACAATTTCCATGGAGAGGGCAAGCACAGTCCTCAGGTTTGGCTCCAGGGGGCCTGAGCCTGTAGGGTGTGTAGGCCAGAGCTGTTTGGACAGTTGTCTGAAAACACAAACGCGGCTTATGTTTCGGGTCATAGGTATGGCAGGACTGATCTAAGGAAAATGAGGAGAACACTTCGAGATATGAGAAAAGGGCGAGTGGGAGGCTCTTGCTCTAGTTTTTGTCTCTGGATCTCGTGTCACTCATGGTCGTGAAATTTCCGGGTGTCTTCATGGGAATTGGACGAGTCTTACTCTCTGGGGGTTTGGCCCCATCCAATGAGTTTGGGGTTATTGGAAGAGGTTCGTTTTTTTGTTGTGATTTGTTTTGTTTTGTTTTTCAACCTCAGGTGTCCCACCAAATGAGGGATTCCAGAGTAGAGCCCTGGGGAGGGGCGACTGGACGACCAGAAATCAGGTCAAAAATTGGGGCCTACTGACATGTCAAGCCCATGATGACATCTAAGGGTCCAGCCACTGAGAGGACTTACTAGAGGACAGGACTCACACTGAGGGTCAAAATGCGTGTTTATGCCATCGTCGCACTCAAGAATGGGCGGGGCCTCAGGGAGAATGCTGGTTACTCCTACACTGAACGTTGGACAACATGCCAACCACAAGGTTTCTTGCCATGTGTAAGGATGAGTTCTGATTTCTGCATCACAGTCACCCCGGCAGTGATTGGAGATAAGGTCTAGGTTCTGAAGCCTGAAAACTGAGGTAGGGAAGAGATGATGACCTAAGGCCATGGCGGGTCTGATATCCTCAGTGTGCGGTCAGCTGTCTGGGTGTTGGTCAGGAGGTCCGGGCTCAGGTTGTGTCAGAGAGTGCATTAGTGCCCAGGTTTGACTATATAATTTTGGCACATTCGAGTGCCGTGTCAATTTTTCCTCCTTTATGCTGCCTGGACAGCTAATTAGGCAATATATTTTTTCTAGAGGGCAGGCAGAGTACTTCATTGCCTGTCCAGAATTGCCAAACGTGAGGGCTTCGGCACCAGGAGTGTGAGGCCGGAAGTCTGAGATCACAAGCTAGACTACGGTATCAGGGTGAGGCCACGGCAGGTACCCCCTGCAGTTCTGAACCTATATCACATGCCTTTGATGTCAAGGCGAGGATCAGACGTTGGCTCAGGTTGGAGTTTCTGTGCCCTGACGGCCCCTTCATGAAGGGAGCCGAATCTCAAGACCCTGGAAGTTTTCCCACGTTGGGGGTTGTGGGAAGCCCCCTTCAAGGATTCCTTCTGCAGGACAATTGAGACCTGTTGGACAGCTCAGGACGTCCCATATGGAATGACTCCAGAGCACCGTTCGAGGATGGATGCCTGGGAAGCCAGCCTCGCATTCCAATTGTCTCCTAGCAACAAGACAGTTTAGATCTGATGGATCTGCGGGAGCAACCGGGGTGACTGTGTTGAAATGGACTTTCCTGAGGATGTGTCCTAATGTGTGTTTGTGTCCATGAGGGCCTTGGAATGGGGCGGTGGCACCGGCACCCTGAAGTATTCTCCGAAGCTTTTGACATAGCTCCCATGCACACGTTTCCTTGTGGAGACGAGATTTGTTCTTATGGTGCCTCAAGAAAACCCCTATGCTGCTATTGGAATCCAGGCTTTTGAGGAGACATGCCTGTAAACCAAAGCAAAGGATCCGATAATGGCCTAGGGTCCTGTATGGTTCAATCTTCTTCTCTGGGGATATCCATCAATGATATGAGTGGAGGAAGATGCTCAGCTGGTGTCAGACCGCACTTTTTTGGTCCCGGGCGACCTATACTATTGGGATGGCCTCCAGGGCTTTGGAAAGTTCTCCTAATATATACGATTTTGAACAATGGAATGGGCAGAATTCCCATGGATTAGGTAGGCACAGTCCAAATGTGAGGCTCCAGGGGCACCAGCCTGGAGGGTGTGTGGCCCAGGACTTTGAGGACAGAAGTCTGAAAACACAAACTCAGCTTAGGTTTGGGGACGTTGGTATGGCACGCCCGATCTACAAACCATGGGAAGAACTCTTCACGATATGAAAAATGAGCGAGTCTGAGGTGCTTGGTCAGGCTTTTGTCTCCGGATTTTGTATCAGCGATGGCCGTGGAATGTTGGGGAGGCTTCATGGGCCATGGACAAATCTTCCCTCTCTGTGGATTTGGCTCGATCCCAATTGTTTTTCGTCAATCTGTGGGATGGGAGGACTCCTTTCAGGTTTGTTACCTCAGGTGTCCCACCAAAAGAGGAATTCCAAAGCAGAGCCCTGGGGAAGAGTGAAGGGACAACCCGAACTATGGTTAAAAATTGGGGCCTAGGGGCATGGCAAGCCCAATATGCTGTCTCTCCATCCAGCCACTGAGAGGCCTTACCTGAGGACTGGGCTCAGGCTGAGGGTCACAATGTGTGTTTGTGACCAATGAGGCCCACAAGCATGGGCGGGGCCTCATGGGCCACACGGGTTTCAACGACACTGAACATTGGACAACATGCCAACCACAAGGTTTCTTGCCATGGGGAAAGAGTTCTGATTTCTGCATCTTTTTTAAACCCGGGCAGTGATTGGAGATAAGGTCTAGGTTCTCAAGCCTGAAAACCGAGGTTGAGAAAGGATGACGACCTAAGGCCATGTCGGGTCCGATGTGCTCAATATGCGTCCAGCTGTCTGGGTGGGGCCAGGAGGTCCAGGCTCAGGCTGTGTCAGAAAGGGCATTAGTTCCCATATATTTGGGGTACAGCCGAATGGCGTGCAGGTTGATCCTCATTTGGGGTTTCTGGATAGCCCCAGAGGGCAATGTTTTTCATCTGGAGGGCAGGTAGAGTGCTGCATTGTAGTTCTGGATTGCCAAACTGGAGGGATTGTGGGCCAGTAGTCTGAGGACGGAAGTCTGAGAACCCAAGCTAGACCTAGGTTTCTGGTTGAGGATATGGCAGGCACAATCTACAGACCGGAATCGAGATCTCGTGCATCTGAAGTAAGGGCGAGGATCAGATGATCGCTCAGGTTGGACTTTCTGTCCCTGACGGCCCCTTCTTGAAGGGGGGGTGGATCACGAGGCCATGGTGGTATTCCCACGATGGGAGTTGTGAGAAGCTACAAACTGCAAAGACTCTTCTGCAGAACAATTGAGACCTGTTGGTTGGCTCGAGGACAACGATTCCGAGCAGGGTTCTAAGGATGGATGGCTGGGTAGCCCACCTCGCATCCAATTGTCTCCAAGCAACAAGACAGGTTAGATCTGCTGGATCTGGGGGAGCAACTGAGGAGGCTGAGCTGAAATGGACTCTCCCGTGGATGTGTCCTAATATGTCTTTGTGTCTATGGAGACCTTGGAAAGAAGTGGTGGCACTGGGGCCCTGAAGGGTAATCCTAAACAGAGGCTTAGACACAGCTCCAACGTGCAAGTTTCCCAAGTGTAGATGAGATTTGTTCTGATGGTTGAGTCAAGAAACAGCCATATGCTGGTATTGAAATCCAGGCCTCTGAGGAGAAATGCCTGGAAAACAAAGCAATGGATCCGATTAGTGCCTAGGGGCCTGTTCGTTCCTTTTTACTTCTGGGGACATCAGTCTACCGGTCTGAGTGCCGGTAGGTGCTCAGATGGGCTCAGATTGCCCCTGTTTGTCCTGGGAAGCCACAACTATTGGGATGGCCTCAGGGAATTTAGAGGTTTATCTTATTAGTTGTGTTTTGGCCATTTGAATTGGCACATACAATTCCCTTTGAGAGGGAAAGCACAGTCCTCTTGTTTGGCTCCAGGGGCCTGAGCCTGTTGGGTGGGTAGGCTAGAGTTGTTAGGACAGTTGTCTGAAAACACAAACGCGGCTTATGTTTCGGGTCATAGGTATGGCAGGACTGATCTACAGAAAATGAGGAGAACACTTCGAGATATGAAAAAAGGGCGAGTGTGAGGCTCTTGCTCAAGTTTTTATCTCTGGATATCGTGTCACTCATGGTCGTGAAATTTCCGGGTGACTTCATGGGAAATGGACGAGTCTTACTCTCTGGGGGTTTGGCCCCGTCCAAAGAGTTTGGGGTCATTCTGTGGGATGGAAGAGGTCTGTTTTGTTGTTGTTGTTGATTTGTTCTGTTTTGTTTTTCAACCTCAGGTGGCCCACCAAATGAGGGATTCCAGAGTAGAGCCCTGGGGACGGGCGACTGGACAACCAGAAATCTGGTCAAAAATTGGGGCCTAGGGACATGTCAAGCCCATGATGACATCTAAGGGTCCAGCCACTGAGAGGACTTACTAGAGGACAGGACTCACGCTGAGGGTCACAATGCCTGTTTATGCCCCCGTCGCACTCAATAATGGGCGGGGCCTCAGGGTGAATGCTGGTTTCTCCTGCACTTAACGTTGGACAACATGCCAACCACAAGTTTTCTTGGCATGGGTAAGGAAGAGTTCTGATTTCTGCATCACAGTCACCCCTGGGCAGTGAATGGAGATAAGGTCTAGGTTCTGAAGCCTGAAAACTGAGGTAGGGAAGAGATGATGACCTAAGGCCATGGCAGGTCTGATGTGCTCAGTGTGCGGTCAGCTGTCTGGGTGTTTTCTCAGGAGGTCCGGGCTCAGGTTGTGTCAGACAGTGCATTAGTGCCCAGGTTAGACTATATAATTTGGGTACATTCGAGTGCCGTGTAGGTTTTTCCTCCTCCTTTAAGCTGCCTGGGCAGCTCATTAATCAATATATCTTTTCTAGAGGGCAGGCAGAGTGCTTCATTGTCGTTCCGGAATTGCCAAACTTGAGGGTTTCGGGGCCAGGAGTGTGAGGACGGATGTCTGAGAACACAAGCTAGACTTCGGTTTCAGGTTGAGGGCACGGCAGGTACCCCCCTGCAGATCTGAACCAATATCTCATGCATCTGATGTCAGGGCGAGGATCAGACGTTGGCTCAGGTTGGAGTTTCTGTGCCTGACGGCCCCTTCATGAAGGGAGCGGAATCTCGAGGCCCTGGAGGTTTTCCCACGTTGGGAGTTCTGGGAAGCCCCCTTCAAGGATTCCTTCTGCGGGACAATTGAGACCTGTTGGACAGCTCCAGGACATCCCATATGGAATTACTCCAGAGCACCGTTCTAGGATGGATGACTGGGAAGCCCGCATCGCATTCCAATTGTCTCCTAGCAACAAGATAGTTTAGATCTGATGCATCTGCGGGAGTAACCGGGGAGGCTGTGTTGAAATGGACTTTCCTGAGGATGGGTCCTAATGTGTGTTTGTGTCCATGAGGGCCTTGGAATGGGGCGGTGGCACCTGTAACCTGAAGTATTCTCCTAAGTTTTGGCATAACTCCCATGCACACGTTTCCTTGAGGAGACGAGATTTGTTTTATGGTGCCTCAAGAAAACCCCTATGCTGGTATGGGAATCCAGGATTTTGAGGAGACATGCCTGTAAACCAAAGCAAAGGATCCGATAATGGCCTAGGGTCCTGTCTGGTTCAATCTTCTTCTCTGGGGACATCCATCTATGGTATGAGTGGAGGTAGATGCTCAGCTGGTGTCAGACCGCCCTTTTTTCACCCGGGAGACCTACACCATTGGGATGGCCTCCGGGGCTTTGGAGGGTTCTCCTAATTTGTACGATTTTGGACAATGGAATGGGCAGAATTCCCAGGATTGGGTAGGCACAGTCCTAATATGTGGCTCCAGGGGCCCAGCCTGGAGGGTGTGTGGCCCAGGAGTTTGAGGACAGAAGTCTGAAAACACAAACTCAGCTTAGGTTTGGGGACGTAGGTATGGACGCCCGATCTACAAACCATGGGAAGAACTCTTCAGGATATGAAGAATGAGCGAGTCTAAGGCGTTTGCTCAGGGTTTTGTCTCTGGATTTTGTATCAGCGATGGCCCTGGAATGTTGGGTAGGCCTCATGGGCCATGGACGAATCTTCCTCTCGGAGGATTTGGCCCGATCCCAATTGTTTTTTTCGTCAATTTGTGGGATGGGAGGACTCCTTTCAGGTTTGTTACCTCAGGTGTCCCACCAAAAGAGGAATTCCAAAGCAGAGCCCTGGGGAAGAGTGAAGGGACAACCCGAACTATGGTGAAACATTGGGGCCTAGGTTCATCGCAAGCCCTATATGCTGTCTCTTCATCCAGCCACTGAGAGGCCTTACCTGAGGACTGGGCTCAGGCTGAGGGTCACAATGTGTGTTTGTGACCAATGTGGCCCATAGCATGGGCGGGGCCTCATGGGCCACATTGGTTTCAACTACACTGAACCTTGGACAACATGCCAACCAAAATGTTTCTTGCCATGGGGAAAGAGTTCTGATTTCTGCATCATTTTTTAAACCCGGGCAGTGATTGGAGATAAGGTCTAGGTTCTCAAGCCTGAAAACCGAGGTTGAGAAAGGATGACGACCTAAGGCCATGGCGGGTCCGATGTGTTCAATGTGCGGCCAGCTCTCTGGGTGGGGCCAGGAGGTCCAGGCTCAGGCTGTGTCAGAAAGGGCATTAGTGCCCAGGTCAGCCTATATATTTGGGGTACAGCCGAATGGCGTGCAGGTTAATCCTCATTTGGGGTTTCTGGATAGCCCCAGAGGGCAATGTTTTTTCTTCGTCTGGAGGGCAGGTAGAGTGCTGCATTGTAGTTCTGGATTGCCAAACTGGACGGCTTGTGGGCCAGTAGTCTGAGGACGGAAGTCTGAGAACCAAAGCTAGACCTAGGTTTCTGGGTGAGGATATGGCAGGCACAATCTACAGACCGGAATCGAGATCTCGTGCATCTGAAGTAAGGGCGAGGATCAGACGATCGCTCAGGTTGGACATTCTGTCCCTGACGGCTCCTTCTTGAAGGGGGGTTGGATCACGAGGCCATGGGGGTTTTGCCACGATGGGAGTTGTGAGAAGCTCCCAACTGCAATGATTCTTCTGCAGGACAATTGAGACCTGTTGGTTGGCTCCTGGCCAACGATTCTGAGCAGGGTTCTAAGGATGGATGGATGGGTAGCCCACCTCGCATCCAATTGTCTCCAAGCAACAAGACAGGTTAGATCTGCTGGATCTGGGGGGGAGCAACTGAGGAGGCTGAGCTGAAATGGACTCTCCCGTGGATGTGTCCTAATATGTCTTTGTGTCTATGGAGACCTTGGAAAGAAGCGGTGGCACTGGGGCCCTGAAGGATTCTCCTAAACAGAGGCTTAGACACAGCTCCAACGTGCAAGTTTCCCATGTGTAGATGCGATTTGTTCTGATGGGTGAGTCAATAAACAGCCATATGCTGGTATTGAAATCCAGGCCTCTGAGGAGAAATGCCTGGAAAACAAAGCAATGGATCCGATTCGTGCCTAGGGGCCTGTTCGTTCCTTTTTACTTCTGGGGACATCAGTCTACGGGTCTGAGTGCCGGTAGGTGCTCAGATGGGCTCAGATTGCACCTGTTTGTCCTGGGAAGCCACAACTATTGGGATGGCCTCAGGGACTTTGGAGGTTTATCCTATTAGTTGGGTTTTGGCCATTTGAATTGGCACATACAATTCCCTTGGAGAGGGCAAGCACAGTCCTCAGGTTTTGCTCCAGGGGCCTGAGCCTGTAGGGTGGGTAGGCCAGAGTTGTTTGGACAGTTGTCTGAAAACACAAACTCCGCTTATGTTTTGGGTCATAGGTATGGCAGGACTGATCTACAGAAAATGAGGAGAACACTTCGAGATATGAAAAAAGGGCGAGTGTGAGGCTCTTGCTCAAGTTTTTGTCTCTGGATATCGTGTCACTCATGGTCGTGAAATTTCCGGGTGACTTCATGGGAATTGGACGAGTCTTACTCTCTGGGGGTTTGGCCCCGTCCAAAGAGTTTGGTGTCATTCTGTGGGATGGAAGAGGTCTGTTTTGTTGTTGTTGTTGATTTGTTCTGTTTTGTTTTTTCAACCTCAGGTGGCCCACCAAATGAGGGATTCCAGAGTAGAGCCCTGGGGACGGGCGACTGGACAACCAGAAATCTGGTCAAAAATTGGGGCCTAGGGACATGTCAAGCCCATGATGACATCTAAGGGTCCAGCCACTGAGAGGACTTACTAGAGGACAGGACTCACGCTGAGGGTCACAGTGCCTGTTTATGCCCCCGTCGCTCTCAATAATGGGGGGGGGGGGGTCTTCAGGGTGAATGCTGGTTTCTCCTGCAGTGAACGTTGGACAACATGCCAACCACAAGTTTTCTTGGCATTGGTAAGGATGAGTTCTGATTTCTGCATCACAGTCACCCCTGGGCAGTGATTGGAGATAAGGTCTAGGTTCTGAAGCCTGAAAACTGAGGTAGGGAAGAGATGATGACCTAAGGCCATGGCAGGTCTGATGTGCTCAGTGTGCGGTCAGCTGTCTGGGTGTTTCTCAGGAGGTCCGGGCTCAGGTTGTGTCAGACAGTGCATTAGTGCCCAGGTTAGACTATATAATTTGGGTACATTTGAGTGCCGTGTAGGTTTTTCCTCCTTTAAGCTGCCTGGGCAGCTCTTAATCAATATATTTTTTTCTAGAGGGCAGGCAGAGTGCTCATTGTCGTTCCGGAATTGCCAAACTTGAGGGTTTCGGGGCCAGGAGTGTGAGGACGGATGTCTGAGAACACAAGCTAGACTTCGGTTTCAGGTTGAGGGCACGGCAGGTACCCCCTGCAGATCTGAACCAATATCTCATGCATCTGATGTCAGGGCGAGGATCAGACGTTGGCTCAGGTTGGAGTTTCTGTGCCTGACGGCCCCTTCATGAAGGGAGCGGAATCTCGAGGCCCTGGAGGTTTTCCCACGTTGGGAGTTCTGGGAAGCCCCCTTCAAGGATTCCTTCTGCGGGACAATTGAGACCTGTTGGACAGCTCCAGGACATCCCATATGGAATTACTCCAGAGCACCGTTCTAGGATGGATGACTGGGAAGCCCGCATCGCATTCCAATTGTCTCCTAGCAACAAGATAGTTTAGATCTGATGCATCTGCGGGAGTAACCGGGGAGGCTGTGTTGAAATGGACTTTCCTGAGGATGGGTCCTAATGTGTGTTTGTGTCCATGAGGGCCTTGGAATGGGGCGGGTGGCACCTGTAACCTGAAGTATTCTCCCTAGTTTTGGCATAACTCCCATGCACACGTTTCCTTGAGGAGACGAGATTTGTTTTATGGTGCCTCAAGAAAACCCCTATGCTGGTATGGGAATCCAGGATTTTGAGGAGACATGCCTGTAAACCAAAGCAAAGGATCCGATAATGGCCTAGGGTCCTGTCTGGTTCAATCTTCTTCTCTGGGGACATCCATCTATGGTATGAGTGGAGGTAGATGCTCAGCTGGTGTCAGACCGCCCTTTTTTCACCCGGGAGACCTACACCATTGGGATGGCCTCCGGGGCTTTGGAGGGTTCTCCTAATTTGTACGATTTTGGACAATGGAATGGGCAGAATTCCCAGGATTGGGTAGGCACAGTCCTAATATGTGGCTCCAGGGGCCCAGCCTGGAGGGTGTGTGGCCCAGGAGTTTGAGGACAGAAGTCTGAAAACACAAACTCAGCTTAGGTTTGGGGACGTAGGTATGGACGCCCGATCTACAAACCATGGGAAGAACTCTTCAGGATATGAAGAATGAGCGAGTCTAAGGCGTTTGCTCAGGGTTTTGTCTCTGGATTTTGTATCAGCGATGGCCCTGGAATGTTGGGTAGGCCTCATGGGCCATGGACGAATCTTCCTCTCGGAGGATTTGGCCCGATCCCAATTGTTTTTTTCGTCAATTTGTGGGATGGGAGGACTCCTTTCAGGTTTGTTACCTCAGGTGTCCCACCAAAAGAGGAATTCCAAAGCAGAGCCCTGGGGAAGAGTGAAGGGACAACCCGAACTATGGTGAAACATTGGGGCCTAGGTTCATCGCAAGCCCTATATGCTGTCTCTTCATCCAGCCACTGAGAGGCCTTACCTGAGGACTGGGCTCAGGCTGAGGGTCACAATGTGTGTTTGTGACCAATGTGGCCCATAGCATGGGCGGGGCCTCATGGGCCACATTGGTTTCAACTACACTGAACCTTGGACAACATGCCAACCAAAATGTTTCTTGCCATGGGGAAAGAGTTCTGATTTCTGCATCATTTTTAAACCCGGGCAGTGATTGGAGATAAGGTCTAGGTTCTCAAGCCTGAAAACCGAGGTTGAGAAAGGATGACGACCTAAGGCCATGGCGGGTCCGATGTGTTCAATGTGCGGCCAGCTCTCTGGGTGGGGCCAGGAGGTCCAGGCTCAGGCTGTGTCAGAAAGGGCATTAGTGCCCAGGTCAGCCTATATATTTGGGGTACAGCCGAATGGCGTGCAGGTTAATCCTCATTTGGGGTTTCTGGATAGCCCCAGAGGGCAATGTTTTTCGTCTGGAGGGCAGGTAGAGTGCTGCATTGTAGTTCTGGATTGCCAAACTGGACTGGACGGCTTGTGGGCCAGTAGTCTGAGGACGGAAGTCTGAGAACCAAAGCTAGACCTAGGTTTCTGGGTGAGGATATGGCAGGCACAATCTACAGACCGGAATCGAGATCTCGTGCATCTGAAGTAAGGGCGAGGATCAGACGATCGCTCAGGTTGGACATTCTGTCCCTGACGGCTCCTTCTTGAAGGGGGGTTGGATCACGAGGCCATGGGGGTTTTGCCCACGATGGGAGTTGTGAGAAGCTCCCAACTGCAATGATTCTTCTGCAGGACAATTGAGACCTGTTGGTTGGCTCCTGGCCAACGATTCTGAGCAGGGTTCTAAGGATGGATGGATGGGTAGCCCACCTCGCATCCAATTGTCTCCAAGCAACAAGACAGGTTAGATCTGCTGGATCTGGGGGAGCAACTGAGGAGGCTGAGCTGAAATGGACTCTCCCGTGGATGTGTCCTAATATGTCTTTGTGTCTATGGAGACCTTGGAAAGAAGCGGTGGCACTGGGGCCCTGAAGGATTCTCCTAAACAGAGGCTTAGACACAGCTCCAACGTGCAAGTTTCCCATGTGTAGATGCGATTTGTTCTGATGGGTGAGTCAATAAACAGCCATATGCTGGTATTGAAATCCAGGCCTCTGAGGAGAAATGCCTGGAAAACAAAGCAATGGATCCGATTCGTGCCTAGGGGCCTGTTCGTTCCTTTTTACTTCTGGGGGACATCAGTCTACGGGTCTGAGTGCCGGTAGGTGCTCAGATGGGCTCAGATTGCACCTGTTTGTCCTGGGAAGCCACAACTATTGGGATGGCCTCAGGGACTTTGGAGGTTTATCCTATTAGTTGGGTTTTGGCCATTTGAATTGGCACATACAATTCCCTTGGAGAGGGCAAGCACAGTCCTCAGGTTTTGCTCCAGGGGCCTGAGCCTGTAGGGTGGGTAGGCCAGAGTTGTTTGGACAGTTGTCTGAAAACACAAACTCCGCTTATGTTTTGGGTCATAGGTATGGCAGGACTGATCTACAGAAAATGAGGAGAACACTTCGAGATATGAAAAAAGGGCGAGTGTGAGGCTCTTGCTCAAGTTTTTGTCTCTGGATATCGTGTCACTCATGGTCGTGAAATTTCCGGGTGACTTCATGGGAATTGGACGAGTCTTACTCTCTGGGGGTTTGGCCCCGTCCAAAGAGTTTGGTGTCATTCTGTGGGATGGAAGAGGTCTGTTTTGTTGTTGTTGTTGATTTGTTCTGTTTTGTTTTTCAACCTCAGGTGGCCCACCAAATGAGGGATTCCAGAGTAGAGCCCTGGGGACGGGCGACTGGACAACCAGAAATCTGGTCAAAAATTGGGGCCTAGGGACATGTCAAGCCCATGATGACATCTAAGGGTCCAGCCACTGAGAGGACTTACTAGAGGACAGGACTCACGCTGAGGGTCACAGTGCCTGTTTATGCCCCCGTCGCTCTCAATAATGGGGGGGGGGTCTTCAGGGTGAATGCTGGTTTCTCCTGCAGTGAACGTTGGACAACATGCCAACCACAAGTTTTCTTGGCATTGGTAAGGATGAGTTCTGATTTCTGCATCACAGTCACCCCTGGGCAGTGATTGGAGATAAGGTCTAGGTTCTGAAGCCTGAAAACTGAGGTAGGGAAGAGATGATGACCTAAGGCCATGGCAGGTCTGATGTGCTCAGTGTGCGGTCAGCTGTCTGGGTGTTTCTCAGGAGGTCCGGGCTCAGGTTGTGTCAGACAGTGCATTAGTGCCCAGGTTAGACTATATAATTTGGGTACATTTGAGTGCCGTGTAGGTTTTTTTCCTCCTTTAAGCTGCCTGGGCAGCTCTTAATCAATATATTTTTTCTAGAGGGCAGGCAGAGTGCTCATTGTCGTTCCGGAATTGCCAAACTTGAGGGTTTCGGGGCCAGGAGTGTGAGGACGGAAGTCTGAGAACACAAGCTAGGCTTCGGTTTCAGGGTGAGGGCACGGCAGGTACCCCCTGCAGATCTGAACCAATATCTCATGCATCTGATGTCAGGGCGAGGATCAGACGTTGGCTCAGGTTGGAGTTTCTGTGCCTGACGGCCCCTTCATGAAGGGAGCGGAATCTCGAGGCCCTGGAGGTTTTCCCACGTTGGGAGTTCTGGGAAGCCCCCTTCAAGGATTCCTTCTGCGGGACAATTGAGACCTGTTGGACAGCTCCAGGACATCCCATATGGAATTACTCCAGAGCACCGTTCTAGGATGGATGACTGGGAAGCCCGCATCGCATTCCAATTGTCTCCTAGCAACAAGATAGTTTAGATCTGATGCATCTGCGGGAGTAACCGGGGAGGCTGTGTTGAAATGGACTTTCCTGAGGATGGGTCCTAATGTGTGTTTGTGTCCATGAGGGCCTTGGAATGGGGCGGTGGCACCTGTAACCTGAAGTATTCTCCTAAGTTTTGGCATAACTCCCATGCACACGTTTCCTTGAGGAGACGAGATTTGTTTTATGGTGCCTCAAGAAAACCCCTATGCTGGTATGGGAATCCAGGATTTTGAGGAGACATGCCTGTAAACCAAAGCAAAGGATCCGATAATGGCCTAGGGTCCTGTCTGGTTCAATCTTCTTCTCTGGGGACACATCCATCTATGGTATGAGTGGAGGTAGATGCTCAGCTGGTGTCAGACCGCCCTTTTTTCACCCGGGAGACCTACACCATTGGGATGGCCTCCGGGGCTTTGGAGGGTTCTCCTAATTTGTACGATTTTGGACAATGGAATGGGCAGAATTCCCAGGATTGGGTAGGCACAGTCCTAATATGTGGCTCCAGGGGCCCAGCCTGGAGGGTGTGTGGCCCAGGAGTTTGAGGACAGAAGTCTGAAAACACAAACTCAGCTTAGGTTTGGGGACGTAGGTATGGACGCCCGATCTACAAACCATGGGAAGAACTCTTCAGGATATGAAGAATGAGCGAGTCTAAGGCGTTTGCTCAGGGTTTTGTCTCTGGATTTTGTATCAGCGATGGCCCTGGAATGTTGGGTAGGCCTCATGGGCCATGGACGAATCTTCCTCTCGGAGGATTTGGCCCGATCCCAATTGTTTTTCGTCAATTTGTGGGATGGGAGGACTCCTTTCAGGTTTGTTACCTCAGGTGTCCCACCAAAAGAGGAATTCCAAAGCAGAGCCCTGGGGAAGAGTGAAGGGACAACCCGAACTATGGTGAAACATTGGGGCCTAGGTTCATCGCAAGCCCTATATGCTGTCTCTTCATCCAGCCACTGAGAGGCCTTACCTGAGGACTGGGCTCAGGCTGAGGGTCACAATGTGTGTTTGTGACCAATGTGGCCCATAGCATGGGCGGGGCCTCATGGGCCACATTGGTTTCAACTACACTGAACCTTGGACAACATGCCAACCAAAATGTTTCTTGCCATGGGGAAAGAGTTCTGATTTCTGCATCATTTTTAAACCCGGGCAGTGATTGGAGATAAGGTCTAGGTTCTCAAGCCTGAAAACCGAGGTTGAGAAAAGGATGACGACCTAAGGCCATGGCGGGTCCGATGTGTTCAATGTGCGGCCAGCTCTCTGGGTGGGGCCAGGAGGTCCAGGCTCAGGCTGTGTCAGAAAGGGCATTAGTGCCCAGGTCAGCCTATATATTTGGGGTACAGCCGAATGGCGTGCAGGTTAATCCTCATTTGGGGTTTCTGGATAGCCCCAGAGGGCAATGTTTTTCGTCTGGAGGGCAGGTAGAGTGCTGCATTGTAGTTCTGGATTGCCAAACTGGACGGCTTGTGGGCCAGTAGTCTGAGGACGGAAGTCTGAGAACCAAAGCTAGACCTAGGTTTCTGGGTGAGGATATGGCAGGCACAATCTACAGACCGGAATCGAGATCTCGTGCATCTGAAGTAAGGGCGAGGATCAGACGATCGCTCAGGTTGGACATTCTGTCCCTGACGGCTCCTTCTTGAAGGGGGGTTGGATCACGAGGCCATGGGGGTTTTGCCACGATGGGAGTTGTGAGAAGCTCCCAACTGCAATGATTCTTCTGCAGGACAATTGAGACCTGTTGGTTGGCTCCTGGCCAACGATTCTGAGCAGGGTTCTAAGGATGGATGGATGGGTAGCCCACCTCGCATCCAATTGTCTCCAAGCAACAAGACAGGTTAGATCTGCTGGATCTGGGGGAGCAACTGAGGAGGCTGAGCTGAAATGGACTCTCCCGTGGATGTGTCCTAATATGTCTTTGTGTCTATGGAGACCTTGGAAAGAAGCGGTGGCACTGGGGCCCTGAAGGATTCTCCTAAACAGAGGCTTAGACACAGCTCCAACGTGCAAGTTTCCCATGTGTAGATGCGATTTGTTCTGATGGGTGAGTCAATAAACAGCCATATGCTGGTATTGAAATCCAGGCCTCTGAGGAGAAATGCCTGGAAAACAAAGCAATGGATCCGATTCGTGCCTAGGGGCCTGTTCGTTCCTTTTTACTTCTGGGGACATCAGTCTACGGGTCTGAGTGCCGGTAGGTGCTCAGATGGGCTCAGATTGCACCTGTTTGTCCTGGGAAGCCACAACTATTGGGATGGCCTCAGGGACTTTGGAGGTTTATCCTATTAGTTGGGTTTTGGCCATTTGAATTGGCACATACAATTCCCTTGGAGAGGGCAAGCACAGTCCTCAGGTTTTGCTCCAGGGGCCTGAGCCTGTAGGGTGGGTAGGCCAGAGTTGTTTGGACAGTTGTCTGAAAACACAAACTCCGCTTATGTTTTGGGTCATAGGTATGGCAGGACTGATCTACAGAAAATGAGGAGAACACTTCGAGATATGAAAAAAGGGCGAGTGTGAGGCTCTTGCTCAAGTTTTTGTCTCTGGATATCGTGTCACTCATGGTCGTGAAATTTCCGGGTGACTTCATGGGAATTGGACGAGTCTTACTCTCTGGGGGTTTGGCCCCGTCCAAAGAGTTTGGTGTCATTCTGTGGGATGGAAGAGGTCTGTTTTGTTGTTGTTGTTGATTTGTTCTGTTTTGTTTTTCAACCTCAGGTGGCCCACCAAATGAGGGATTCCAGAGTAGAGCCCTGGGGACGGGCGACTGGACAACCAGAAATCTGGTCAAAAATTGGGGCCTAGGGACATGTCAAGCCCATGATGACATCTAAGGGTCCAGCCACTGAGAGGACTTACTAGAGGACAGGACTCACGCTGAGGGTCACAGTGCCTGTTTATGCCCCCGTCGCTCTCAATAATGGGGGGGGGGGTCTTCAGGGTGAATGCTGGTTTCTCCTGCAGTGAACGTTGGACAACATGCCAACCACAAGTTTTCTTGGCATTGGTAAGGATGAGTTCTGATTTCTGCATCACAGTCACCCCTGGGCAGTGATTGGAGATAAGGTCTAGGTTCTGAAGCCTGAAAACTGAGGTAGGGAAGAGATGATGACCTAAGGCCATGGCAGGTCTGATGTGCTCAGTGTGCGGTCAGCTGTCTGGGTGTTTCTCAGGAGGTCCGGGCTCAGGTTGTGTCAGACAGTGCATTAGTGCCCAGGTTAGACTATATAATTTGGGTACATTTGAGTGCCGTGTAGGTTTTTCCTCCTTTAAGCTGCCTGGGCAGCTCTTAATCAATATATTTTTTCTAGAGGGCAGGCAGAGTGCTCATTGTCGTTCCGGAATTGCCAAACTTGAGGGTTTCGGGGCCAGGAGTGTGAGGACGGAAGTCTGAGAACACAAGCTAGGCTTCGGTTTCAGGGTGAGGGCACGGCAGGTACCCCCTGCAGATCTGAACCAATATCTCATGCATCTGATGTCAGGGCGAGGATCAGACGTTGGCTCAGGTTGGAGTTTCTGTGCCTGACGGCCCCTTCATGAAGGGAGCGGAATCTCGAGGCCCTGGAGGTTTTCCCACGTTGGGAGTTCTGGGAAGCCCCCTTCAAGGATTCCTTCTGCGGGACAATTGAGACCTGTTGGACAGCTCCAGGACATCCCATATGGAATTACTCCAGAGCACCGTTCTAGGATGGATGACTGGGAAGCCCGCATCGCATTCCAATTGTCTCCTAGCAACAAGATAGTTTAGATCTGATGCATCTGCGGGAGTAACCGGGGAGGCTGTGTTGAAATGGACTTTCCTGAGGATGGGTCCTAATGTGTGTTTGTGTCCATGAGGGCCTTGGAATGGGGCGGTGGCACCTGTAACCTGAAGTATTCTCCTAAGTTTTGGCATAACTCCCATGCACACGTTTCCTTGAGGAGACGAGATTTGTTTTATGGTGCCTCAAGAAAACCCCTATGCTGGTATGGGAATCCAGGATTTTGAGGAGACATGCCTGTAAACCAAAGCAAAGGATCCGATAATGGCCTAGGGTCCTGTCTGGTTCAATCTTCTTCTCTGGGGACATCCATCTATGGTATGAGTGGAGGTAGATGCTCAGCTGGTGTCAGACCGCCCTTTTTTCACCCGGGAGACCTACACCATTGGGATGGCCTCCGGGGCTTTGGAGGGTTCTCCTAATTTGTACGATTTTGGACAATGGAATGGGCAGAATTCCCAGGATTGGGTAGGCACAGTCCTAATATGTGGCTCCAGGGGCCCAGCCTGGAGGGTGTGTGGCCCAGGAGTTTGAGGACAGAAGTCTGAAAACACAAACTCAGCTTAGGTTTGGGGACGTAGGTATGGACGCCCGATCTACAAACCATGGGAAGAACTCTTCAGGATATGAAGAATGAGCGAGTCTAAGGCGTTTGCTCAGGGTTTTGTCTCTGGATTTTGTATCAGCGATGGCCCTGGAATGTTGGGTAGGCCTCATGGGCCATGGACGAATCTTCCTCTCGGAGGATTTGGCCCGATCCCAATTGTTTTTCGTCAATTTGTGGGATGGGAGGACTCCTTTCAGGTTTGTTACCTCAGGTGTCCCACCAAAAGAGGAATTCCAAAGCAGAGCCCTGGGGAAGAGTGAAGGGACAACCCGAACTATGGTGAAACATTGGGGCCTAGGTTCATCGCAAGCCCTATATGCTGTCTCTTCATCCAGCCAGCCACTGAGAGGCCTTACCTGAGGACTGGGCTCAGGCTGAGGGTCACAATGTGTGTTTGTGACCAATGTGGCCCATAGCATGGGCGGGGCCTCATGGGCCACATTGGTTTCAACTACACTGAACCTTGGACAACATGCCAACCAAAATGTTTCTTGCCATGGGGAAAGAGTTCTGATTTCTGCATCATTTTTAAACCCGGGGCAGTGATTGGAGATAAGGTCTAGGTTCTCAAGCCTGAAAACCGAGGTTGAGAAAGGATGACGACCTAAGGCCATGGCGGGTCCGATGTGTTCAATGTGCGGCCAGCTCTCTGGGTGGGGCCAGGAGGTCCAGGCTCAGGCTGTGTCAGAAAGGGCATTAGTGCCCAGGTCAGCCTATATATTTGGGGTACAGCCGAATGGCGTGCAGGTTAATCCTCATTTGGGGTTTCTGGATAGCCCCAGAGGGCAATGTTTTTCGTCTGGAGGGCAGGTAGAGTGCTGCATTGTAGTTCTGGATTGCCAAACTGGACGGCTTGTGGGCCAGTAGTCTGAGGACGGAAGTCTGAGAACCAAAGCTAGACCTAGGTTTCTGGGTGAGGATATGGCAGGCACAATCTACAGACCGGAATCGAGATCTCGTGCATCTGAAGTAAGGGCGAGGATCAGACGATCGCTCAGGTTGGACATTCTGTCCCTGACGGCTCCTTCTTGAAGGGGGGTTGGATCACGAGGCCATGGGGGTTTTTTGCCACGATGGGAGTTGTGAGAAGCTCCCAACTGCAATGATTCTTCTGCAGGACAATTGAGACCTGTTGGTTGGCTCCTGGCCAACGATTCTGAGCAGGGTTCTAAGGATGGATGGATGGGTAGCCCACCTCGCATCCAATTGTCTCCAAGCAACAAGACAGGTTAGATCTGCTGGATCTGGGGGAGCAACTGAGGAGGCTGAGCTGAAATGGACTCTCCCGTGGATGTGTCCTAATATGTCTTTGTGTCTATGGAGACCTTGGAAAGAAGCGGTGGCACTGGGGCCCTGAAGGATTCTCCTAAACAGAGGCTTAGACACAGCTCCAACGTGCAAGTTTCCCATGTGTAGATGCGATTTGTTCTGATGGGTGAGTCAATAAACAGCCATATGCTGGTATTGAAATCCAGGCCTCTGAGGAGAAATGCCTGGAAAACAAAGCAATGGATCCGATTCGTGCCTAGGGGCCTGTTCGTTCCTTTTTACTTCTGGGGACATCAGTCTACGGGTCTGAGTGCCGGTAGGTGCTCAGATGGGCTCAGATTGCACCTGTTTGTCCTGGGAAGCCACAACTATTGGGATGGCCTCAGGGACTTTGGAGGTTTATCCTATTAGTTGGGTTTTGGCCATTTGAATTGGCACATACAATTCCCTTGGAGAGGGCAAGCACAGTCCTCAGGTTTTGCTCCAGGGGCCTGAGCCTGTAGGGTGGGTAGGCCAGAGTTGTTTGGACAGTTGTCTGAAAACACAAACTCCGCTTATGTTTTTATGTCATCATAGGTATGGCAGGACTGATCTACAGAAAATGAGGAGAACACTTCGAGATATGAAAAAAGGGCGAGTGTGAGGCTCTTGCTCAAGTTTTTGTCTCTGGATATCGTGTCACTCATGGTCGTGAAATTTCCGGGTGACTTCATGGGAATTGGACGAGTCTTACTCTCTGGGGGTTTGGCCCCGTCCAAAGAGTTTGGTGTCATTCTTCTGTGGGATGGAAGAGGTCTGTTTTGTTGTTGTTGTTGATTTGTTCTGTTTTGTTTTTCAACCTCAGGTGGCCCACCAAATGAGGGATTCCAGAGTAGAGCCCTGGGGACGGGCGACTGGACAACCAGAAATCTGGTCAAAAATTGGGGCCTAGGGACATGTCAAGCCCATGATGACATCTAAGGGTCCAGCCACTGAGAGGACTTACTAGAGGACAGGACTCACGCTGAGGGTCACAGTGCCTGTTTATGCCCCCGTCGCTCTCAATAATGGGGGGGGGGGGCTTCAGGGTGAATGCTGGTTTCTCCTGCAGTGAACGTTGGACAACATGCCAACCACAAGTTTTCTTGGCATTGGTAAGGATGAGTTCTGATTTCTGCATCACAGTCACCCCTGGGCAGTGATTGGATATAAGGTCTAGGTTCTGAAGCCTGAAAACTGAGGTAGGGAAGAGATGATGACCTAAGGCCATGGCAGGTCTGATGTGCTCAGTGTGCGGTCAGCTGTCTGGGTGTTTCTCAGGAGGTCCGGGCTCAGGTTGTGTCAGACAGTGCATTAGTGCCCAGGTTAGACTATATAATTTGGGTACATTTGAGTGCCGTGTAGGTTTTTCCTCCTTTAAGCTGCCTGGGCAGCTCTTAATCAATATATTTTTTCTAGAGGGCAGGCAGAGTGCTCATTGTCGTTCCGGAATTGCCAAACTTGAGGGTTTCGGGGCCAGGAGTGTGAGGACGGAAGTCTGAGAACACAAGCTAGACTTCGGTTTCAGGGTGAGGGCACGGCAGGTACCCCCTGCAGATCTGAACCAATATCTCATGCATCTGATGTCAGGGCGAGGATCAGACGTTGGCTCAGGTTGGAGTTTCTGTGCCTGACGGCCCCTTCATGAAGGGAGCGGAATCTCGAGGCCCTGGAGGTTTTCCCACGTTGGGAGTTCTGGGAAGCCCCCTTCAAGGATTCCTTCTGCGGGACAATTGAGACCTGTTGGACAGCTCCAGGACATCCCATATGGAATTACTCCAGAGCACCGTTCTAGGATGGATGACTGGGAAGCCCGCATCGCATTCCAATTGTCTCCTAGCAACAAGATAGTTTAGATCTGATGCATCTGCGGGAGTAACCGGGGAGGCTGTGTTGAAATGGACTTTCCTGAGGATGGGTCCTAATGTGTGTTTGTGTCCATGAGGGCCTTGGAATGGGGCGGTGGCACTTGGACCCTGAAGTATTCTCCTAAGTTTTGGCATAACTCCCATGCACACGTTTCCTTGTGGAGACGAGATTTGTTTTATGGTGCCTCAAGAAAACCCCTATGCTGGTATGGGAATCCAGGATTTTGAGGAGACATGCCTGTAAACCAAAGCAAAGGATCCGATAATGGCCTAGGGTCCTGTCTGGTTCAATCTTCTTCTCTGGGGACATCCATCTATGGTATGAGTGGAGGTAGATGCTCAGCTGGTGTCAGACCGCCCTTTTTTCACCCGGGAGACCTACACCATTGGGATGGCCTCCGGGGCTTTGGAGGGTTCTCCTAATTTGTACGATTTTGGACAATGGAATGGGCAGAATTCCCAGGATTGGGTAGGCACAGTCCTAATATGTGGCTCCAGGGGCCCAGCCTGGAGGGTGTGTGGCCCAGAAGTTTGAGGACAGAAGTCTGAAAACAAAAAACTCAGCTTAGGTTTGGGGACGTAGGTATGGCACGCCCGATCTACAAACCATGGGAAGAACTCTTCAGGATATGAAGAATGAGCGAGTCTAAGGCGCTTGCTCAGGGTTTTGTCTTTGGATTTTGTATCAGCGATGGCCCTGGAATGTTGGGTAGGCCTCATGGGCCATGGACGAATCTTCCTCTCGGAGGATTTGGCCCGATCCCAATTGTTTTTCGTCAATTTGTGGGATGGGAGGACTCCTTTCAGGTTTGTTACCTCAGGTGTCCCACCAAAAGAGGAATTCCAAAGCAGAGCCCTGGGGAAGAGTGAAGGGACAACCCGAACTATGGTGAAACATTGGGGCCTAGGGGCATGGCAAGCCCTATATGCTGTCTCTTCATCCAGCCACTGAGAGGCCTTACCTGAGGACTGGGCTCAGGCTGAGGGTCACAATGTGTGTTTGTGACCAATGTGGCCCATAGCATGGGCGGGGCCTCATGGGCCACATTGGTTTCAACTACACTGAACCTTGGACAACATGCCAACCAAAAGGTTTCTTGCAATGGGGAAAGAGTTCTAAATTCTGCATCATTTTCAAACCCGGGCAGTGATTGGAGATAAGGTCTAGGTTCTGAAGCCTGAAAACCGAGGTTGAGAAGAGATGACGACCTAAGGCCATGGCGGGTCCGATGTGCTCAATGTGCGGCCAGCTGTCTGGGTGGGGCCAGGAGGTCCAGGCTCAGGCTGTGTCAGAAAGGGCATTAGTGCCCAGGTCAGCCTATATATTTGGGTTACAGCCGAATGGCGTGCAGGTTGATCCTCATTTGGGGATTCTGGGTAGCCCCAGAGGGCAATGTTTTTCATCTGGAGGGCAGGTAGAGTGCTGCATTGTAGTTCTGGATTGCGAAACTGGAGGGGGCTTGTTGGCCAGTAGTCTGAGGACGGAAGTCTGATAACCCAAGCTAGGCCTAGGTCTGGGTGACGATATGGCAGGCACAATCTACAGAACTGAATCGAGATCTCGTGCATCTGAAGTCAGGGCGAGGAGCAGACGATCGCTCACGTTGGACTTTCTGTCCCTGATGGCCCCTTCTTGAAGGGGGGTTGGATCACGAGGCCATGGGGGTTTTGCCACGATGGGAGTTGTGAGAAGCTCCCAACTGCAATGATTCTTCTGCAGGACAATTGAGACCTGTTGGTTGGCTCCAGGCCAACGATTCCGAGCAGGGTTCTAAGGATGGATTGCTGGGTAGCACACCTCGCATTCCAATTTTCTCCAAGCAACAAGACAGGTTAGATCTGCTGGATCTGGGGGAGCAACCGAGGAGGCTGACATGAAATGGACTCTCCCGTGGATGTGTCCTAATATGATTTAGTGTCTATGGAGACCTTGGAAATAAGCGGTGGCACTGGGGCCCTGTAGGGTTCTCCTAAACAGAGGCTTTGACACAGCTCCAACGTGCGAGTTTCCCATGTGTACATGAGATTTGTTCTGATGGGTGAGTCAAGAAACAGCCATATGCTGGTATTGAAATCCAGGCCTCTGAGGAGAAATGCCTGGAAAACAAAAACAATGGATCTGATTAGTGCTTAGGGGCCTGTTTCGTTCCTTTTTACTTCTGGGGACATCAGTCTACGGGTCTGAGTGCCGGTAGGTGCTCAGATGGGCTCAGATTGCCCCTGTTTGTCCTGGGAAGTCAACTATTGGGATGGCCTCAGGGACTTTGGAGGTTTATCCTATTAGTTGGGTTTTGGCCATTTGAATGGGCACATACAATTCCCTTAGAGAGGGCAAGCACAGTCCTCAGGTTTGGGTCCAGGGGCCTGAGCCTGTAGGGTGTGTAGGCCAGAGCTGTTTGGACAGGTTTCTCTCGCTCCGTGTCTTGTCTGAAGCACCCAAAGGCACCGTTGGCGCTGGGGTGGGAGGGGGAGGCGTGTCTGCGGGACCCAGGGTTCCCCAGATGGAGGCACCGACGGACAGGACCCCGGAAGCAGAAGGCTGGGAAGCAGGTGAAATTTGGAGCCCGGTGTTCCTGGTCGGCCCGGCCTCATGGGCCAGCACCAGGGAGGGAACCCCCGCAGGCCGACGATTAGCAGGAGGCGTCGGCCTCACTGTAGCCTGCCTCAAGGAGGGCTTCCTGATGAGGTGCATGCTCGAGCGCTCGCGATGCCGGCCATGCGCGTTGGGGCTGCCCTTCAGACGTATAGCGCCCGAAGAGAGTTTGCTGGGCGTTTTTTCTGGGCTCAGGGACAGGTCGTATCATAAGATGGTATTCCAGAACAGAACCCTGAGGACAGATGCCTGAAAACCTAATCAGTTGTTCCAATGAGGTCCAATGGCTTGTGAGGTTCAATCTTCTGACTCAGGACCATTGACGTGGCTGTCCATCTGAATGTAGCTAATCAGGGTGTTTCATACTGTGCATTTGCATCCAGACAGCCGCCAAAATTGGAGTGGGCTCAGGGGCCTTGCAGGTTTCTCTTAATCTGGAACGTTTGGGCAACTGTGATAGGCACAGTTTCCTTGGGGAATTCAGCCACAGTCCTTTGGTGCACCTCGTGTGACCCCATCCAGGAGGGCATGTGAGCCATGGTTTTGGGAAAGAAGTCTGCAAACACAAATTCAGGTTCGGAATAGTCGCGAGGTGATCACAGGCCAAATGCATAGACCTGGGGGTCAGCTCATCAGCAACTGTAATTAGGATGACTAGAAGACAGTAGCACAGACTTTTCCATCTGGATTGTGTGTCCAGAATGACCTCAGAATGTAGGTGATGTCTCATGCATCCATGGGAGACTTTTTGTCTCTAAGGATCCTGGCGGCTCCCCTTAGCTTGGTGGCTTTTTCAGGGAAAATAAGAGTGCTGTTTTCCATCTTAGAGGTGCCCCAAAACAGGGATTTTAGATATGGGTTCTAAGTCTGGGCGCCTGGAAAATCCCACCAAGGGTTAGAATTTGGGGTTAGGGGAGTACCAGGCCTGCAATGCAGGAACCTTGTGGTGGAACTGAGAGAGTTTGTTTGAAAGCATACTTGGGTGAGGGTCACAATGCCTGTTTGTGCCCTGGGGAGCCATCAGGAGTTGGCCTGGTCACATTGGCCATGTACCTTGCTCCCACTTTGAGAGTTGGATACCCATTTCAACACCCAGGTGTCCTTCCATGGAAAAGGAGTAGAACTCTATAGTGTTTCAGGTTCCCCCATTGGAAGGATTTCAGCAAAATCTGGGGAAAGGTGCGAGAATACCAAGTATGGGTAGAGGTGACAGACTTGGGCCATGGCCAGTCCCACATGCTAGATATGGGACCTGCACTCCCTGTGAATGACTCTAGGTCGGGACACAGGCTCTGTAAGACACAACACTAGTGGCCAGGGAAGTCTATAAATCGGGGTTCCCTCCAGGGCCAAGCAGACTGATCCTAATGTGGGGATTCTGGGCAGACTAACCAGGCACTTATTCCTATGAGGGAGACAGAATGCTGCATTGCGGCTCCAGAATTCAATATCAAGAGGCCTTGGGGAGCAGTAGGTTGAGGATGGAATTGTAGACACAAGCTACTGTACAATTCAGTGCCAAGCGGAACGCAGTTCCAGAGTGAAGCGTCTTTTTTGATATATCCAGCACCTGAGTAAGGACGGATGTCAGATGTTTGCTCACACTACTGTTTTTGTCTACAATGACCAATAAATGGAGGGGTGGCATCAAGAGCCCATGGATGATTTCCTACGCTGAGACTTATGAGATGCTCCAAACAGCAAGGTTTCCTTCTACTGGACAGGTGGAGTCTGGTTTGTTTGCTCCACAGTACCCCATGTTTGGGTAGCAGAGCTCTTCGGCATGGATGCCTGGAAAGCACACCTCCATTGACCATTGGAGCTGAGGAATATGGCAGTTTCGTTCTGATGACACTGGGGCGAATACCAAGGCCTTGAGTTGACATGGAATATCTTGCACATGGGTCACAATGCTGGTTTGTTACCAGGGAGATCTTACAATGCACTGTTGGCAAAGGGTACTTGCAGGATTCTTCTACCCTGAGAGTTTGACACATGTCCAAGAGCACGGTTTCCTTCTGGGGACAAGAGTTGTTCTGTTGTGTGGCTCAGGGATTACATGTTGGAATATAAGTCAGTATTGGAGAACAGGCCTCTGGAAACAGTGCCTAAAAATCTAAACTGGGGTATCAATGAAGTCCTATAGTCATGGCAGGTTCAAACTTCTGACTCAGGCCCTTGGATTTGGATGTCTGCCTGGAGGCAGTGGCATATTGTGTGTCAGAATGTGCATTTGGGTCCAGAGCCTTCTTAGAAATTGAGGTGGGCTCAGGGGGTTTTACTTTGCTCCTAATCTTCAGTGTTTGGGCAACCGTGAAGGTCAGAGTTTCCTTTGGGAGTGTAAGGACAGTCATCTGGTGTGGCACCATAGGCCCCATCCTGGGGGGGGGCATGTGGGCCAGCGCTTTGGGGAGAGATATCTGCAAAAGCAAACTAGGGTTAGAGTGAGGGCCGAGGTGATCACAGGTCCGATGTTCAGGCCCAGAGGGCAGCTCATAGTGTACTGAAATTAAGGTGTCATAGCGCAGGTTCTTCTGTCGGGTGTGTGCCCGGGATGGTCGCGAAAGGTAGGGGTGGCTTCATGAGTCCATGAGAAATTCTTCATCTCTGGGGATTCTGCTCAGCTCCCAAGAGTTTGGTGTCTCTGTGGGAAGGGAAGACTGTTGTTTCACGTCTCAGAGGACACCCAAATAGGGATTCCAGAGACAGGTTCTGGGTATGGGTGACTTGAAAACATTAACAAGGGTGAGGATTTGCCCTTAGGGTCCTGGAAGTCCCACTCTGTGGGCTCCTGATCCAGCTACTGCGGGGTTTTGTTTGAAAGCAAGCTCACGCTGCCTGTTTGTATCCAGGGAGTCTTCCATGTGTGACCGTGGTCTCATGGGCCATGCAGCTGGTTGCCACACAGAGAGTTGGGAAGGAGGAGTACTCTTGTGTGTGAGGCTCCTCCATAGGCATGGGTTTGAGCTACGGTGTGGGACAGAGGACTGAATATACAGGTTGAGTAGAGATGTTGGTTTCAGGACACAGGAAGTCACACCTTCAGGAAATGGGGCCCATCTCTGGGTGGTTGACTGGAGGTCGTGGCTCAGTCTGTGTCAGTCAGACCCTTGTGCCCATTGAACCTAAGAACGGAAGTCTGAGAACACAAGCTATGCTTAGGATTCTGGGTGAGGACATGGCTGGCACAATGGACAGAACTGAATCGAGATCTCGTGCATCTGAAGTCAGGGCGAGGATCAGACGAACGCTCAGTTTGGATTTTCTGTCCCTGATGCCCTCTTCATAAAGGGGGGGGGGGTTCACGAGGCCATTGGGGGATTTCCCAAGATGGGAGTTGTGAGAAGCTCCAAACTGCAAAGATTCTTCTGCAGGACAATTGAGACCTGTTGGTTGGAGCCAGGCCAACGATTCCGAGCAGAGTTCTAAGGATGGATGGCTGGGTAGCCCACCTCGCATTCCAATTGATTCCTAGCAACAAGACATGTTAGATCTGTTGGATCTGGGGAAGCAACCGAGGAGGCTGAGTTGAAATGGACTCTCCTGTGGATGGGTCCTAATGTGTTTTTGTGTCTAAGGAGACCTTGGAATGAAGCGGTGGCACTGGGGGTCGGAATGGATCTCCTAAAGAGGCTTTGACACAGCTCCAACGTGCAAGTTTCCCATGTGTAGATGAGATTTGTTTTGATGGGTGAATCAAGAAACAGCCATATGCTGGTATTGAAATCCAGGACGCTGAGGAGAGATGCCTGGAAAGCAAAGCAATGGATCTGATAGGTGCCTAGGGGTCTGGTCGTTCCTTTTTACATCTGGGGACATCAGTCTACGGGACTGAGTGCAGGTAGGTGCTCAGATGAGCTCAGATTGCCACTGTTTGTCATGGGAAGCCACCAATATTGAGATGGCCTCAGGGACTTTGGAGGTTTATCCTATTAGTAGGTTTATAGCCATTGGAATGGGCACACCCAATTCCCTTGGAGAGGGCAAGTACAGTCCTCGGGTTTGGCACCAGGGGCCTGAGCATGTAGGGTGTGTAGGCCAGAACTGTTTGGACAGATGTCTGAATACACAAACACGGCTTATGTTTCGATCATAGGAATGGCAGGACTGATCTACAGACCGTGAGGAGAACCATTCGGGATATGAAAATAGGGCGAGTGTGAGGCTCTTACTCATGTTTTTGTCTCTGGATACCGTGTCACTCATGGTCATGAAATTTCAGGGTGACTTCATGGGAAATGGACGAGTCCTACTCTCTGGGGGTTTGGCCCCGTCCAAGGAGTTTGGGGTCATTCTGTGGGATGGAAGAAGTCCGTTTTTTGTTGTTGTTTTGTTTTTTAACCTCAGGTGTCCCACCAAATGAGCGATTCCAGAGTGGAGCGAATGGACAACCAGAAATCTGGTTAAATATTAGGGAATATAGACATGTCAAGCCCATTATGACATCTAATGGTCCAGCCACTGAGAGGACTTACTAGAGGACAGGACTCACGCTAAGGGTCACAATGCGTGTTTATGCCCACGTCGCACACAAGAATGGGCGGGGCCTCAGGGTAAATGTTTGTTTCTCCTAAACTGAACATTGTACAACATGCCAAACAGAAGGTTTCTTGCCATGGGTAAGGAGGAGTTCTGATTTATGCATCACAGTCACACCTGGGCAGTGATTGGAGATAAGGTCTGGGTTCTGAAGCCTGTGAAGTCAGAGTGAGGATCAGACGATCACTCAGGTTGGACCTTATGTCCCTGATGGCCCCTTTAAGAAGGGAGGGGGATAATGTGGCCATGGGGGTTCTCTCACGATGGGAGTTCTGAGAAGCTCCAAACTTCAAAGATTCTTCTGCAGGACAATTGAGACCTGTTGGTTGGCTCCAGGCCAACGATTCCGAGCAGGGTTTTAAGGTTGGATGGCGGGGTAGGCCACCTGACATTCCAATTGTCTCCTAGCAACAAGACAAGTTAGATCTGCTGGACCTCGCGGAGCAACCGAATACGCTCAGTTGAAATGGACTCTCCTGTGGATGGGTCCTAATGTGTTTTTGTGTCTATGGAGACCTTGTAATGGGGCAGTGGCACACAGGCCCTGAAGGATTCTCCTAACTGGAGGTTTTGAGACATCTTCAAAGGATAATTTTCCCATGTGGAGAAGAGATTTGTTCTGATTGCTGCCTCATGAAATCCCCATATGCTAATATTGGAAACCAGGCCTCTGAGAAGAGATACCTGTAACCGAAAGCAATGAATCTGATTCAGGCCTAGGGGCCTGTCTGATTCAATCTTCTTCTCTGGGGACATCCATCTACGCTGAAGAGGTAGGTGCTCAGCTGGTTTCAGATGACCCTTGTTTGTCCTGGGCGGCCTACATTATTGGGATGTCCTTGGGGACTCTGGAGGTTTTTCCTAATTTTTACGATTGTGGACAATGGAATGGGCAGAATTCCCGTGGTATGGACAGGCACAGTCCTGATGTGTGGCTCCAGGGGCCCCAGCCTGAAGGGTCTGTGGGCCAGGAATGTGGGGACAGAAGTCTGAAAACACAATCTCGGCTTAGGTTTGGGAAGTAGGTATGGCAGGCCCGATCTACAGACCGTGAGGAGAACAAAATACGGGATACGACAAAAGAGCGAGTGTGAGGCGCTTGCTCAGACTTTTGTCTCTGGATTTGTTGTCAACGATGGCTGTGGAATCTCGGGGAGGCCTCATGGGCCATGGACGAGACTTCCTCTCTGTGAATTTGGTCCAATCCCAATTGTTTGGGGTCAATCTGAAGGATGGTAGGAGTCCTTTTAGTTTTGTTACCTCAGGTGCCCACCAAAAGAGGGATTCCAAAGCAGAGCTCTGGGGAGGGATGAATGGACAACCCGAACAATCCAATTGGGGTGAGGTCGAGAACCGAGCAGGTTGATCCTCATTTGGGGTTTATGGAGATCCCCATAGATCAACGTTTTTCTTCTGGAGGGCCAGCATAGGGCTGCATTTTGGTTCCAGAATTCCAAGTCTTGAGGACATGTTTGCCAGGAGTGTGAGGAAGGAAGTCTGAAAACACATGGGAGCACGAGGTTTGGGCCCACTGTGCAGAGGCTGAATCTAGATCTCCTGCATCTGAGGTCAGGGCGAGTATCAGATGTTGCCTCAAGCTGGAGTTTGTGTCCATGACAGCCCCTCCCTGAAGGGTGTGGGGGCGTCATGAGGCCAGGGAGGTTTCCCTACGCTGGGAGTTGTGAGCTGCTCCAAACTTCAAAGTTTCCTTCTTCAGGACAGTCGAGTACTATTGGATTTTTCCAGGATGCCCCATACAGAAAGACTCGAGAGCAGGGGCCTAAGCATGGATGCCGAGAAACGCCAACTCACCTTCCCATTGCCTGGTCGAGACAAGGCACGCTCAATCTGTGGGCTCTTGGGTGAGCTACCCAGAAGGCTGAGTTTAAATGGACTTTCCTGAGGATGAGTCATAATGTGGGTTGGTGGCCATGGAGACCTTGGAATGTGGCAGTAGCTGAGGGACTCTGCAGGATTCTCCTACCCGAAGGGTTTGACACAACTCCAACAAGGAAGCTTTCCATGTGGAGATGAGAGGTGTTCTGTCTGGTGCCTCAGGATAGCCCCATATGCTGGTTTTCGAACCCAGGCCTCTGAGGAGTGATACCTGGACACGAAAGCCAGAGTTCATAATAGGGCCTAGGGGCCTGTCTGGTTCAATCTTCTGTCTCTGCGGATATCAGTCTGTGTGTCTGCATGGAAGTAGTAGTTGCTCAGCTGGTGTCATAATCCCCCTGTTTGTCCAGTGCGGCTTGCGGTAGTGGGATGTCCTTGGGGACCTTGAGGTTTCTACTATTTTGTAGAGTTGTGGCCAATGGAACGGGCAGTTTCTTAGCAGAGAGCAGGCACAGTTCTGTGGTGTGGCTCCACAGACCCCAGCCTGGAGGCGGTGTGGGCCACGGCTGGGCAGACAGACATCCAAAAAACCAAACTCAGCTCAGGTTTGGGGCCGAGGTTATGGCAGGCCTGATCTACACTCCGTGAGGGGAGCTCCTCTGGATATGAAAGAAGGGTGAGAGGGAGGCAGTCGCTCAGTCTTTTGTCTCTGGATATTTTTTTGTCCACAATGGCCGTTTAATGTAGGAGTTGCCTCAGGGGTCGTAGAAGTCTCCCTCTCTGGTAGTTTGTCCAGACCCCAAGAGTTTGGGGTCATTTTATGGGAAGGGAAGAGTCCTTTTTCTGCTTCATGTGTCCCCCCAGTAGAGGGATTCTGGAGCATAGCAGTGGGTACTAACAACTGGAATACTCGCTCTCTGGTTAAGCCTGGGGGCCTATGGATATGACAAGCCCCATATGCAGGATCTTGGTCCAGCCACTGAGAGGCGTTACTTTAATACGGGACTCACGCTACAGGTCACAATGCATGTCTGTGCCCTAGGCGGCCCTCAAGCACTGGCGTGGCCTTTCCGACAATGCAGGTTTTCCCACATTGAACGATGGACAACATGCCAACCACAAGGTTTCTGGGCATGGGGAAGGAGGAATTCTAATTTCTGCATCGCGTTCACCCCTGGGCAGTGATTGGAGATAAGGTCTAGGTTCTGAAGCCTGAAAACCGAGGTTGGGAAGAGATGACGAACTACAGCCATAGCGGGTCCCTTGTGTCCAGGTTGGAGCCAGCTGTCTAGGTGTCGTTTGGGATGTCTTGTCTCAGGCTGTGCCAGACAGGGCATTAGTATTCAGGGTAGGCTGTATAATTGCTTTACAGTCGAGTGGCATGCATTAGATAATCATTTGGGGTTTCTTATTAGCAGCATAGGGCAAAGTTTTTCTTCTGGAGGGCAGGCAGAGTGCTGCATTGTGGCTTCGGAATTCCCAAACTGGAGGGCTTGTGGGCCAGGAGAGTGAGGACGGAAGTCTGAGAACACAAGCTAGGCTTAGGTTTCGGGGAATGGACATGGCAGGCACACTCTGCAGAGCTGAATTGAGATCTCATGTGTCTGAAGTCAGGTCGAGGATCAGACTTTGGCTTAGGTTGGAGTTTCTGTCCATGTTGGCCCCTTCATGAAGGGGGGTGCATTATGAGGCCATTGGGGTTTTCTCACTATTAGAGTTGTGAGATGCTCCAAACCACAAGGATTCCTTCTGTGGGACAATTAAGATTTGTTGGATGGCTCCAGGACGTCTCATAAGGTATTTTTTTTTCCAGAACAGGGTTCTAAGTATGGATGCCTGGGCAGACAGCCTCAATTCCAATTGTCTCCTAGCAACAAGAAACGTTTGATCTGCTGGCTTGGGGTAGCATCAGAGGGGGCTGAGTTGGAATGGACTTTCCTGAGGATGGTCTTAATGTTGGTTTGAGTCCATTGAGACCTTGGTATGGGGCAGTGGCACCAGGGCCCTGAAGGATTCTCCTAACCAGAGGTTATAACAAAGCTCCAATGAGCAAGTTTTCCATGGGGAGACGAGATTTGTTCTTATTGGTGCCTCAGGAAACCACCATTTGCTGGTATTGGAAATGAGGCCTCTGAGGAGAGAGGCCTGGAAACCAAAGCAATGGATCTGATTAGGGCCTAGGGGCCTGTCCGGTTCAATATTCTTCTCTGGGGACATCTTTTGTCTGAGTGGAGGTAGTTGCTCACCTGGTTTGAGATCACACCTGTTTGTCCTGGGCGGCCTACACTATTGGGATGGCCTCGGTAACTTTGGAGGTTTTTCCTAATTTGCAAGGTTGTGGCCAATGGAATGGGAAGAATTCTCTTGAAAGGGAAGCACAGTCCTGAGGTGTGGCTCCAGGAACCCAAGTGTGGAGCGTGTGTGGTCCAGGGCTATTTGGACAAAAGTCTGAAAACACAAACTCCACTTAGGTTTGGGTCTGTAGGTATGGCCGGCCCGATATATAGACCGTGAGGAGAACTCTACGGGATATGAACAAAGGGCGAAGTGAGGTGCTTGCTCATGCTTATTTTTTTCTGGATATGTGTCACCGATTGCCATGGAATGTCCGGGTGTCCTCATGGGCCATCGATGAGGCTCCCTTTCTGGGGATTTGACCCAATCCCAAGAGTTTGGGGTCATTCTGTGGGATGGAAGAAGTCCGTTGTTCTGTTGTTGTTGATTTGTTTTGTTTTGTTTTTCAACCTCAGGTGTCCCACCAAATGTGGGATTCCAGAGTAGAACCCTGGGGAGGGGCGACTGGACAACCATAAATCTGGTTAAAAATTGGGGCCTAGGGACATGTCAAGCCCATTATGACATCCTATGGTCCAGCCACTGAGAGGAATTACTAGAGGACAGGACTCACGCTGAGGGTCACAATGCGTGTTTATGCCCTCTTCGCACTCAAGGTTGGGCGGGGCCTCATGGTGAATGCTGGTTTCTCCTACACTGAACATTGGACAACATGCCAACCACAAGGTTTCTTGCCATGGGTAAGGAAGAGTTCTGATTTCTGCATCACAGTCACCCCTTGGCAGTGATTGGAGATAAGGTCTAGGTTCTGAAGCCTGAAAACTGAGGTAGGGAAGAGATGATGACCTAAGGCCATGGCGGGGCTGATGTGCTCAGTGTGCGGTCAACTGTCTGGGTGTTGGTCAGGAGGTCCGGGCTCAGGTTGTCAGACAGGGCATTAGTGCCCAGGTTAGACTAAATATTTTGGGTGCATTCGAGTGCCGTGTAGGTTCTTATCTGAAGAACTCTTCAGGATATGAAGAATGAGCGAGTCTGAGGCGCGTGCTCAGGCTTTTGTCTCTGAATTTTTTATCAGCGATGGCCGTGGAAAGTTGGGGAGGCCTCATGGGCCATGGACGAATCTTGCTCTCTGTGGATTTGGCCCGATCCCAATTGTTTTTCGTCAATCTGTGGGATGGGAGGACCCCTTTCAGGTTTGTTACCTCAGGTGTCCCACCTAAAGAGGAATTCCAAAGCAGAGCCCTGGGGAAGAGTGAAGACACAACCCGAACTACGGTTAAAAATTGGGGCCTAGGGGCATGGCAAGCCCAATATGCTGTCTCTCCATCCAGCCACTGAGAGGCCTTACCTGAGGACTGGGCTCAGGCTGAGGGTCACAATGTGAGTTTGTGACCAATGTGGCCCGCAAGCATGGGCCGGGCCTCATGGGCCACACTGGTTTCAACTACACTGAAACTTGGACAACATGCCAACCACAAGGTTTGTTGCCATGGGGAAAGAGTTTTGATTTCTGCATCATTTTCAAACCAGGGCCGTGATTGGAGATAAGGTCTAGGTTCTGAAGACTGAAAACCGAGGTTGAGAAGAGATGATGACCTAAGGCCATGGCGGGTCCGATGTGCTCATTGTGAGGCCAGCTGTCTGGGTGAGGCCAGGAGGTCCAGGCTCAGGCTGTGTCAGAAAGGGCATTAGTGCCCAGGTCAGCCTATATATTTGGGTTACAGCCGAATGGCGTGCAGGTTGATCCTCATTTGTGGTTTCTGTGTAGCCCAGAGGGCAATGTTTTTCTTCTGGAGGGCAGGCAGAGTGCTGCATTGTAGTTCTGGATTTCGAAACTAGAGGGCTTGTGGGCCAGTAGTCTGAGGACGGAAGTCTGAGAATCCAAGCTAGGCCTAAATTTCTGGGTGAGGATATGGCAGGCACAATCCACAGACCAACCTGAATCAAGATCTCGTGCATCTGAAGTCAGGACGAGGATCAGACGATCGCTCAGGTTGGACATTCTGTCCCTGATGGCCCCTTCTTGAAGGAGGGGTGGATCACGAGGCCACGGGGGTTTTCCCACGAGGGGAGATGTGAGAAGCTCCCAACTCCAAAGATTCTTCTGCAGGACAATTGAGACCTGTTGGTTGGCTCCAGGACAACGATTCCGAGCAGGGTTCTAAGGATGGATGGCTGGGTAGACCACCTCGCATTCCAATTGTCTCCAAGCAACAAGACAGGATAGATCTGCTGGAATCTGGGAGAGCAACCGAGGAGGCTGAGTTGAAATGGACTCTCCCGTGGATGTGTCCTAATATGATATTGTGACTATGGAGAACTTGGAATGAAGCGGTGGCACTGGGGCCCTGAAGGGTTCTCCTAAAGAGAGAATTTCACACAGCTCCATCGTGCAAGTTTCCCATGTGTAGATGAAATTTGTTCTGATGGGTGAGTCCAGAAACAGCCATATGCTGTTATTGAAATCCAGGCCTCTGAGGAGAGATGCGTGGAAACCAAAGAAATGGATCCGATAGGTGCCAAGGGGCCTGTTCATTCCTTTTGACCTCTGGGGACATCAGTCTACGGGTCTGAGTGCCGGTAGGTGCTCAGATGGGCCCAGATTGCCCCTGATTGTCCTGGGAAGCCACAAATATTGGGATGGCCTCAGGGAATTTGGAGGTTTATTCTATTAGTAGGGTTGTGGCCATTGGAATGGGCACATACAATTCCCTTGGAGAGGGCAAGCACAGTCGTCAGGTTTGGCTCCAGGGGCCTGAGCCTGTACGGTGTGTGTGCCTGGGCTCTTGGGATAGTTGTCTGAATACACAGACTCGGCTTATGTTTCGGTTCATAGGTATGGCAGGACTGATCTACAGACAATGAGGAGAACACTTCGGGATATGAATAAAGGGGGAGTGTGAAGCACTTGCTCAAGTTTTTGTCTCTAGATATCGTGTCACTCATGGTCGTGAAATTTCCGGGTGACTTCATGGGAAATGGACGAGTCTTACTCTCTGGGGATTTGGCCCCGTCCAAAGAGTTTGGGGTCATTCTGTGGGATGGAAGAAGTCCGTTGTTCTGTTGTTGTTGATTTGTTTTGTTTTGTTTTTCAACCTCAGGTGTCCCACCAAATGAGGGATTCCAGAGTAGAGCCCTGGGAAGGGGCGACTGGACAACCAGAAATCTGGTTAAAAATTGGGGCCTAGGGACATGTCAAGCCCTTTATGACATCTAAGGGTCCAGCCACTGAGAGGACGTACTAGAGGACAGGACTCACGCTGAGGGTCACAATGCATGCATCTGCCCTCGTTTCACTAAAATGGGCGGAGCCTCAGGGTGAATGCTGGTTTCTCCTACGCTGAACGTTGGACAACATGCCAACCACAAGGTTTCTTGCCATGGGTAAGGAAGAGTTCTGATTTCTGCATCACAGTCACCCCTGGGCAGTGATTGGAGATAAAGTCTAGGTTCTGATGCCTGAAAACTGAGGTAGGGAAGAGATGATGACCTAAGGCCATGGCGGGTCTGATGTGCTCAGTGTGCGGTCAGCTGTCCGGGTGTTGGTCACGAGGTCCGGGCTCAGGTTTTCAGACAGTGCATTAGTGCCCAGGTTAGACTATATATTTTGGGTGCATTCGAGTGCCGTGCAGGTCCTTATCTGAAGAACTCCTCAGGATATGAAGAATGAGCGAGTCTGAGGCGCGTGCTCAGGATTTTGTCTCTGGATTTTGTATCAGCGATGGCCGTGGAATGTTGGGGAGGCCTCATGGGCCATGGACGAATCATGCTCTCTGTGGATTTGGCCCGATCCCAATTGTTTCTCTTCAATCTGTGGGATGGGATGCCTCTCCAGTTTTGATACCTCACGTGTCCCACCAAAAGAGGAATTCCAAAGCAGAGCCCTGGGGAAGAGTGAAGGGACAACCCGAACTATGGTTAAAAATTGGGGCCTAGGGGCATGGCAAGCCCGATATGCTGTCTCTCCATCCAGCCACTGAAAGGCCTTTCCTGAGGACTGGGCTCAGGCTGAAGTTCACAATGTGTGTTTGTGAACCAATGTGGCCCGCAAGCATGGGCGGGGCTTCATGTTCCACACTGGTTTCAACTACACTGAACCTTGGGCAACATGCCAACCACAAGGTTTCTTGTCATGGGGAAAGAGTTCTGATTTCTGCATCATTTTCAAACCAGTGCAGTGATTGGAGATAAGGTCTAGGTTCTGAAGCCTGAAAACCGAGGTTGAGAAGAGATGAGGACCTAAGGCCATGGCGGGTCCGATGTGCTCAGTGTGCAGCCAGCTGTCTAGGTGGGGCCAGGAGGTCCAGGCTCAGGCTGTGTCAGAAAGGGCATAGTGCCCAGGTCAGCCTATATATTTGGGGTACATCCGAATGGCGTGCAGGTTGATCCTCATTGGGGGTTTCTGGGTAGCCCCAGAGGGCAATGTTTTTCTTCTGGAGGGCAGGCAGAGTGCTGCATTGTAGTTCTGGATTGCCAAACTGGAGGGCTAGTGGGCCAGTAGTCTGAGGACGGAAGTCTGAGAAACCAAGCTAGGCCTAGGTTTCTGAGTGAGGATGTGGCAGGCAAAATCTACAGACCTGAATCGAGATCTCGTGTGTCTGAACTCAGGGCGAGGATCAGACGATCGCTCAGGTTGGACATTCTGTCCCTGATGTCCCCTTCTTGAAAAGGGGGGTGGATCACGAGGCCATGGGGGTTTTCCCACGATGGGAGTAGTGAGAAGCTCCCAACTGCAAGGATTCTTCTGTAGGACAATTGAGACCTGTTGGTTGACTCCAGGACAACGATTCCGAGCAGGGTTCTAAGGATGGAGTGCTGGCTAGCCCACCTCGCATTCCAATTATCTCCAAGCAACAAGACAATTTAGATCTGCTTGATCTGGGGGAGCAACCGAGGAGGCTGAGTTGAAATGGACTCTCCCGTGGATGTGTCCTTATATGATTTTGTGTCTACGGAGACCTTGGAATGAAGCGGTGGCCCTGGGGCCCTGAAGGATTCTCCTAAAGAGTGGCTTTCACACAGCTCCATCGTGCAAGTTTCCCATGTGTAGATGAGATTTGTTCTGATGGGTGAGTCCAGAAACAGCCATATGCTGTTATTGAAATCCAGGCCTCTGAGGAGAGATGCCTGGAAAACAAAGCAATGGATCCGATAGGTGCCTAGGGACCTGTTCGTTCCTTTTTACCTCTGGGGACATCAGTCTACTGGTCTGAGTGCAGGTAAGTGCTCATATGGGCCCAGATTTCCCCTGTTTGACCTGGTAAGCCACAAATATTGGGATGGGCTCTGGGACTTTGGAGGTTTATTCTATTAGTAGGGTTGTGGCCATTGGAATGGGCACATACAATTCCCTTGGAGAGGGCAAGCACAGTCGTCAGGTTTGGCTCCAGGGGCCTGAGCCTGTACGGTGTGTATGCCTGGGCTCTTGGGATAGTTGTCTGAATACACAGACTCGGCTTATGTTTCGGTTCATAGGTATGGCAGGACTGATCTACAGACAATGAGGAGAACACTTCGGGATATGAATAAAGGGGGAGTGTGAAGCACTTGCTCAAGTTTTTGTCTCTAGATATCGTGTCACTCATGGTCGTGAAATTTCTGGGTGACTTCATGGGAAATGGACGTGTCTTACTCTCTGGGGGTTTGGCCCCGTCCAAAGAGTTTGGGGTCATTCTGTGGGATGGAAGAAGTCCGTTGTTCTGTTGTTGTTGATTTGTTTTTTTTTTTTTTTTTCAACCTCAGGTGTCCCACAAAATGAGGGATTCCAGAGTAGAGCTCTGGGGAGGGGCGAGTGGACAACCAGAAATCTGGTTAAAATTGTGGCCTAGGGACTTGTCAAGCCCATTATGACATCTAATGGTCCATTCACTGAGAGGATGTACTAGAGGACAGGAATCACGCTGAGGGTCACAATGCGTGTTTATGCCCTCGGTGCACTCAAGAAGGAGCGGGGTCTCAGGGTGAATGCTGGTTTCTTCTACACTAAACGTTGGACAAAATGCCAACCACAAGATTTCTTTCCATGGGTAAGGAAGAGTTCTGATTTCTGCATCACAGTCACCCTTGGGCAGTGATTGGAGATAAGGTCTAGGTTCTGAAGCCTGAAAACTGAGCTAGGGAAGAGATGATGACCTAAAGCCATGGCGGGTCTGATATGCTCAGTGTGCTGTCAGCTGTCAGGGTGTTGTTTACGAGGTCTGGGCTCAGGTTGTCATACAGTGCATTAGTGCCCAGGTTACACTATATATTTTGGGTGCATTCGAGTGCCGTGTAGGTTCTTATCTGAAGAACTCTTCAGGATATGAAGAATGAGCCAGTCTGAGGCGCGTGCTCAGGCTTTTGTCTCTGGATTTTGTATCAGCGATGGCCGTGGAATATTGGGGAGGCCTCATGGGCTATGGACGAATCTTGCTCTCTGTGGATTGGCCTGATCCGAATTGTTTTTCGTCAATCTGTGGGATGGGAGGCCTCTTTTTAGGTTTGATACTTCAGGTGTCCCACCAAAAGAGGATTTCCAAAGCAGAGCCCTGGGGAAGAGTGAAGGGACAACCCGAACTACGGTTAAAAATTGGGGCCTAGGGGCATGACAAGCCCAGTATGCTGTCTCTCCATCCAGCCACTGAGAGGCCTTTCCTGAGGACTGGGCTCAGGCTGAGGGTCACACTGTGTGTTTGTGACCAATGTGGCCCTCAAGCATGGGCGGGGCCTCAAGGGCCACACTGGTTTCAACTACACTGAAACTTGGACAACATGCCAACCACAAGGTTTCTTGCCATGGGGAAAGAGTTTTTGATTTCTGCATCATTTTCAAACCCGGGCCGTGATTGGAGATAAGGTCTAGGTTCTGAAGCCTGAAAACCGAGGTTGAGAAGAGATGACGACCTAAGGCCATGGCGGGTCCGATGTGCTCATTGTGCGGCCAGTTGTCTAGGTGGGGCCCGGAGGTCCAGGCTCAGGCTGTGTCAGAAAGGGCATTAGTGCCCAGGTCAGCCTATATATTTGGGGTACACACAAATGCCGTGCAGGTTGATCCACATTGGGGGTTTCTGGGTAGCCCCAGAGGGCAATGTTTTTCTTCTGGAGGGCAGGCAGAGTGCTGCATTGTAGTTCTGGATTGCCACACTGGAGGGCTTGTGGGCCAGTAGTCTGAGGACGGAAGTCTGAGAACCCCAGCTAGGCATAGGTTTCTGCGTGAGGATATGGTAGGCACAATCTACAGACCTGAATCGAGATCTCATGCATCTGAAGTCAGGGCGAGGATCAGACGATCGCTCAGGTTGGACAGTCTGTCCCTGATGGCCCCTTCTTGAAGGGGGGGTGGATCACGAGGCCATGGCGGTTTTCCCACGATGGGAGTTGTGAGAAGCTCCAACCTGCAAAGATTCTTCTGCAGGACAATGGAGACCTGTTGGTTGGCTCCAGGACAACTATTCCGAGCAGGGTTCTAATGATGGATGGCTGGGTAGCCCACCTCGCATTCCAAATGTCTCAAAGCAACAAGACAGGTTAGATCTGTTGGATTTGGGTGAGCAAACGAGGAGGCTGAGTTGAAATGGACTGTACCGTGCATGTGTCCTAATATGAATTTGTGTCTATGGAGACCTTGGAAAAAAGCAGTTGCACTGGGGGCCCTGAAGGGTTCTCCTAAAGAGAGGCTTTCACACAGCTCCATTGTGCAAGTTTCCCATGTGTAGATGAGATTTTTCTGATGGGTGAGTCAAGTAACAGCCATATGCTGTTATTGATATCCAGGCCTCTGAGGAGAGAAGCCTGGAAACCAATGCAATGGGTCCGATAGGTGCCTAGGGGCTTTTTCGTTCCTTTTTACCTCTGTGGACATCAGTCTACGTGTCTGAGTGCAGGTAGGTGCTCAGATGGGCCCAGATTGCCCCTGTTTGTCCGGGGAAACCACAATACTGGGAGGGCCTCAGGGTATTTTTAAGTTTATCTTCTTAGTAGGGTTGTGGCCATTGGAATGGGCACATACAATTCCCTTGGAGAGGCCACGCACTGTAGTCAGGTTTAGCTCCAGGGGCCTGAGCCTGTGGGGTGTGTAGGCCAGGTCTGTTTGGACAGTTGTCTGAAAACACAAACTCGGCTTATGTTTCGGGTCATAGGTATGGTAGGACTGATCTACAGACTATGAGAAGAACCCTTCGGGATATGAAAAACGGGTAAATGTGAGGCTCTTGCTCAAGTTTTTGTCTCTGGATATCGTGTCACACATGGTCGTTAAATTTCCGGGTGACTTCATGGGAAATGGACGAGTCTTACTCTCTGGGGGTTTGGCCCAGTCAAAGAGTTTGGGTCATTCTGTGGGATGGAAGAAGTCCATTGTTCTGTTGTTGTTGATTTGTTTTGTTTTGTTTTTCAACCTCAGGTGTCCCACCAAATGAGGGATACTGCAGTAGAGCCTTGGGGAAGGGCGACTGTACAACCAGAAATCTGGTAAAAATTGGGGCCTAGGGACATGTCAAGCCCATTATGACATCTAATGGTCCAGCCACTGAGAGGACGTACTAGAGGACAGGACTCAGGCTGAGGGTCACAATGCGTGTTTATGCCCTAGTCGCACACATGAATGGGCGGGGCCTCAGGTTGGATGCTGGTTTCTCCTACACTAAACGTTGGACAACAGGCCCAACACAAGGTTTCTTGCCATGGGTAAGGAAGAGTTCTGATTTCTGCATCACAGTCACCCCTGGGCAGTGATTGGAGATAAGGTCTAGGTTCTGAAGCCTGAAATCTGAGGTAGGGAAGTTATGATGACCTAAGGCCATGGCGGGTCTGATGTGCTCAGTGTGCGGTCAGCTGTCTGGGTGTTGGTCACGAGGTCCGGGCTCAGGTTGTCAGACATTGCATTAATGCCCAGGTTAGACTATATATTTTGGGTGCATTTGAGTGCCGTGTAGGTTCTTATCTGAAGAATTCTTCAGGATATGAAGAATGAGCGAGTCTGAGGCGCGTTCTCTGGCTTTTGTCTCTGGATTTTGTATCAACGATGGCCATGGAATGTTGGGGAGGCCTCATGGGCCATGGACGAATCTTGCTCTCTGTGAATTTGGCTCAATCCCAATTGTTTATCGTCAATCTGTGGGATGAGAGGACTCCTTTCAGGTTTGTTACCTCAGGTGTCCCACCAAAAGAGGAATTCCAAAGCAGAGCCCTGGGGAAGAGTGAAGACACAACCCGAACTAGGTTTAAAAATGGGGGCCTACGGGCACGGCAAGCCAGGTATGCTGTCTCTCCATTCAGCCACTGAGAGGCCTTACCTGAGGACTGGGCTCAGGCTGAGGGTCACAATGTGTGTTTGTGACCAATGTGGCCCGCAAGCATGGCCTGGCCTCATGGGCCACACTGGTTTCAACAACACTGAACCTTGGACAATATGCCAAACTCAAGGTTTCTTGCCATGGGGAAAGAATCCTGATTTCTGCATCATTTTCAAACCCGGGCCGTGATTGGAGATAAGGTCTAGGTTCTGATGCCTGAAAACCATGGTTGAGAAGAGATGACGACCTAAGGCCATGGCGGGTCCGATGTGGTCAGTGTGCGGCCAGCTGTCTGTTTGGGCCAGGAGGTCCAGGCTCAGGCTTTGTCAGAAAGGGCATCAGTGCTGAGGTCAGCCTATATATTTGGGGTACAGCCAAATTGCGTGCCCGGTTGATCCTCAATTGGGGTTTCTGGGTAGCCCGAGAGGGAAAAGTTTTTCTTCTGGAGGACAGGCAGAGTGCTGCATTATAGTTAGGATTGCCAAATTGGAGGGCTTGTGGGCCAGTAGTCTGAGGACGGAAGTCTGAGAACCCAAGAAAGGCTTAGGTTTCTGCGTGAGGATATGGCAGGCACAATCTACAGACCTGAATCGAGATCTCGTGCTTCTGAAGTCAGGGCGAGGATCAGATGATCGCTCAGGTTGGACATTATGTCCCTGATGGCCCCTTCTTGAAGGCGGGGTGGATCACGAGGCCATGGGCGTTTTCCAACGATGGGAGTTGTGAGAAGCTCCCAACTGCAAAGATTCTTCTGCAGGACAATTGAGACCTGTTGGTTTGCTCCACGACAACAATTCTGAGAAGGGTTCTAAGGATGGACGTCTGGGTAGCTCACCTAACATTACAGTTGTTTCCAAGCAACAAGACAGGTGAGATCTGCTGGATCTGGGGGAGCAACCGAGGAGGCTGAGTTGAAAGGGGCTCTCCCGTGGATTGTCCTAATACGATTTTGTGTCTATGGATACCTTGGAATGAAGCGGTGGCACTGGGGCCCTGAAGGGTTCTCCTAAAGAGAGGCTTTCACACAGCTCCATCGTGGAAGTTTCCCACGTGTAGATGAGATTTGTTCTGATGCGTGAGTCAAGAAACAGCCATATGCTGTTATTGAAATCCAGGCCTCTGAGGAGGAGAGATGCCTGGAAGCCAAAGCAATGGATCCGATAGGTGCCTAGGGGCCTGTTCGTTCCTTTTTACCTCTGGGGACATCAGTCTACGGATCTGAGTACCAGTAGGTGCTCAGTAGGGGCCAGATTGCCCCTGTTTGTCCTGGGAAACCACAAATATTGGGATGACCTCAGGGACTTTGGAGGTTTATCCTCTTAGTAGGGTTGTGGCCACTGGAATGGGCACATACAATTCCCTTGGAGACGGCAAGCACAGTCGTCAAGTTTGGCTCCAGGGGCCTGAGCCTGTAGGGTGTGTAGGTCAGGGCTGTTTGGACAGTTGTCTGAAAACACAAACACAGCTTATGTTTCGGGTCATAGGTATGGCAGGACTGATCTACAGATCATGAGGAGAACTCTACGGGATATGAAAAAAGGGCGAGTGTGAGGCTCATGCTCAAGTTTTTGTCTCTGGATATCGTGTCACTCATGGTCGTGAAATATCAGGGTGACTTCATGAGAAATGGACGAGTCTTACTCTCTGGGGGTTTGGCCCCGTCCAAAGAGTTTGGGTTCATTCTGTGAGATGGAAGAAGTCCATTGTTCTGTTGTTGTTGATTTGTTTGTTTTGTTTTTCAACCTCAGGTGTCCCACCAAATGAGGGATTCCAGAGTAGAGCCCAGGGGAGGGGCGACTGGACAACCAGAAATCTGGTTAAAAATTGGGGCCAAGGGACCTGTCAAGCCCATTATGACATCTAATGGTCCAGCCACTGAGAGGACGTACTAGACGACAGGAATCAGGCTGAGGGTCACAATGCGAGTTTATGCCCTCGTCGCACTCAAGAATGGGCGGAGCCTCTGGGTGAATGCTGGTTTCTCCTACATGAACGTTGGACAACATGCCAACCACAAGGTTTCTTGCCATGGGTAAGGAAGAGTTCTGATTTTGCATCACCGTCACCCCTGGGCAGTGATTGGAGATAAGGTCTAGGTTCTGAAGCCTGAAAACTGAGGTAGGGAAGAGATGATGACCTAAGGCCATGGCGGGTCCATGTGCTCAGTGTGCGGTCAGCTGTCTGGGTGTTGGTCACGAGGTCCGGGCTCAGGTTGTCAGAAAGTGCATTAGTGCCCAGGTTAGACAATATATTTTGGGTGCATTCGAGTGCCGTGTAAGTTCTTATCTGAAGAACTCTTCCCGATATGAAGAATGAGCAAGTCTGAGGCGCGTGCTCAGGCTTTTGTCTCTGGATTTTATATCAGCGATGGCCGTGGAATGTTGGAGAGGCCTAATGGGCCATGGACGAATATTGCTCTTTGTGGATTTGTCCCAATCCCAATTGTTTTTTGTCAATCTGTGGGATGGGAGGACTCCTTTCAGGTTTGTTACCTCTGGTGTCCCACCAAAAGAGGAATTCTAAAGCAGAGCCCTGGGGAAGTGTGAAGACAGAACGCGAACTAGGTTAAAAAATGGGGGACTACGGGCATGGCAAGCCCAGTATGCTGTCTCTCCATCCTGCCACTGAGAGGCCTTACCTGAGTACTGGGCTCTGGATGAGGGTCACAATGCGTGTTTGTGACCAATGTGGCCGGCAAGCATGGACGGGGCCTCTTGGACCACACTGGTTTCAACTAAACTGAACCTTGGACAACATGCCAACCACAAGGTTTCTTGCCATGGGGAAAGAGTTCTGATTCCTGCATCATTTTCAAACTCGGGCGGTCATTGGAGATAAGGTCTAGGTTCTGAAGCCTGAAAACCGAGGTTGAGAAGAGATGAAGACCTAAGGCCATCGCTTGTCCGATGTGCACAGTGTGCGGCCAGCTGTCTGTGTGAGGCCAGGATGTCCAGGCTCAGGCTGTGTCAGATAGGGCATTAGTGCCCAGGTCAGCCTATATATTTTGGGTACAGCCGCATGCCATGCAGGTTGATCCTCATTTGGAGTTTCTGGGTAGCCCCAGAAGGCAATGTTTTCCTTCTGGAGGGCAGGCAGAGTGCTGCATTGTAGTTCTGGATTGCCAAACTGGAGGGCTTGTGGGCCAGTAGTCTGAGGATGGAAGTCTGAGAACCCAAGCTAGGCCTACGTTTCTGGGTGAGGATATGGCAGGCACAATCTACAGACCTGAATTGAGATCAGGAGCATCTGAAGTCAGGGCGAGGATCAGACGATCGCTCAGGTTGGACATTCTGTCCCTGATGGCCCCTTCTTGAAGGGGGGGTGCATCACGAGGCCTTGGGTGTTTTCCCCACGATGGGAGTTGTGAGAAGCTCCCAACTGCATAGATTCTTCTGCAGGACAATGGAGACCTGTTGGTTGGCTCAAGGACAAAGATTCCGAGCAGGGTTCTAAGGATGGATGGCTGGGTAGCCCACCTCGCATTCCATTTGTCTACAAGCAACAAGAAAGGTTAGATCTGTGGGATCTGAGAGAGCAACAGAGGTGTCTGAGTTGTAATGGACTGTCCCGTGCATGTGTCAGGCTCAGGGTCACAATGTGTGTTTGTGACCAATGTGGCCCACAAGCATGGGCGGGGCCACATGGGCTACACTGTTTTCAAGTACACTGAAGCTTGGACAACATGCCAACCACAAGGTTTCTTGCAATATGGAAAGAGTTCTGATTTCAAACCCGGGCCGTGTTTGGTGATAAGGTATAGGTTCTGAAGACTGAAAACCGAGGTTGAGAAGAGATGACGAACTAAGGCCATGGCGGGTCCGATGTGGTCAGTGTGCGGCCAGCTGTCTGTGTGGGCCAGGAGGTCCAGGCTCAGGCTGTGTCAGAAAGGGCATCAGTGCCGAGGTCAGACTATATATTTGGGGTACAGCCAGATTGCCTGCCTGGTTAATCCTCAATTGGGGTTTCTGGGTAGCCCCAGAGGGCAAAGTTTTTCTTCTGGAGGGCAGGCAGAGTGCTGCATTATAGTTTGGATTGCCAAATTGGAGGGCTTGTGGGCCAGTAGTCTGAGGACGGAAGTCTGAGAACTCAAGGTAGGCTTAGGTTTCTGCGTGAGGCTATGGCAGGCACAATCTACAGACCTGAATCGAGGTCTCGTGCTTCTGAAGTCAGGGCGAGGATCAGACGATCGCTCAGGTTGGACATTATGTCCCTGATGGCCCCTTCTTGAAGGCGGGGTGGATCACGAGGCCATGGGCATTTTCCAACGATGGGAGTTGTGAGAAGCTCCCAACTGCAAAGATTCTTCTGCAGGACAATTGAGACCTGTTGGTTTGCTCCCGGACAACGATTCCGAGCAGGGTTCTAAGGATGGACGTCTGGGTAGCTCACCTCGCATTACAGTTGTTTCCAAGCAACAAGACAGGTGAGATCTGCTGGATCTGGGGGAGCAACCGAGGAGGCTGTGTTGAAATGGGCTCTCTCGTGGATTGTCCTAATACTATTTTGTGTCTATGGATACCTTGGAATGAAGCGGTGGCACTGGGGCCCTGAAGGGTTCTCCTAAAGAGAGGCTTTCACACGGCTCCATCGTGGAAGTTTCCCACGTGTAGATGAGATTTGTTCTGATGGGTGAGTCAAGAAACAGCCATATGCTGTTATTGAAATCCAGGCCTCTGAGGAGAGATGCCTGGAAGCCAAAGCAATGGATCCGATAGGTGCCTAGGGGCCTGTTCGTTCCTTTTTACCTCTGGGGACATCAGTCTACGGAACTGAGTACCAGTAGGTGCTCAGATGGGCCCAGATTGCCCCTGTTTGTCCTGGGAAACCACAAATATTGGGATGACCTCAGGGACTTTGGAGGTTTATCCTCTTAGTTGGGTTGTGGCCACTGGAATGGGCACATACAATTCCCTTGGAGAGGGCAAGCACAGTCGTCAGGTTTGGCTCCAGGGGCCTGAGCCTGTAGGGTGTGTAGGTCAGGGCTGTTTGGACAGTTGTCTGAAAACACATACTCGGCTTATGTTTAGGGTCATAGGTATGGCAGGACTGATCTACAGACCATGAGGAGAACTCTTCGGGATATGAAAAAAGGGCGAGTGTGAGGCTCATGCTCAAGTTTTTGTCTCTGGATATCGTGTCACTCATGGTTGTGAAATATCAGGTTGACTTCATGGGAAATGGACGAGTCTTTCTCTGGGGGTTTGGCCCCGTCCAAAGAGTTTGGGTTCATTCTGTGAGATGGAAGAAGTCCATTGTTCTGTTGTTGTTGATTTGTTTGTTTTGTTTTTCAACCTCAGGTGTCCCACCAAATGAGGGATTCCAGAGTAGAGCCCAGGGGAGGGGCGACTGGACAACCAGAAATCTGGTAAAAAATTGGGGCCAAGGGACCTATCAAGCCCATTATGATATCTATTGGTCCAGCCACTGAGAGGACGTACTAGAGGACAGGAATCACGCTGAGGGTCACAATGCGTGTTTATGCCCTCGTCTCACTCAAGAATGGGCGGAGCCTCTGGGTGAATGCTGGTTTCTCCTACATGAACGTTGGACAACATGCCAACCACAAGGTTTCTTGCCATGGGTAAGGAAGAGTTCTGATTTTGCATCACCGTCACCCCTGGGCAGTGTGATTGGAGATAAGGTCTAGGTTCTGAAGCCTGAAAACTGAGGTAGGGAAGAGATGATGACCTAAGGCCATGGCGGGTCCATGTGCTCAGTGTGCAGTCAGCTGTCTGGGTGTTGGTCACGAGGTCCGGGCTCAGGTTGTCAGACAGTGCATTAGTGCCCAGGTTAGACTATATATTTTGGGTGCATTCGAGTGCCGTGTAGGTTCTTATCTGAAGAACTCTTCAGGATATGAAGAATGAGCGAGTCTGAGGCGCGTGCACAGGCTTTTTGTCTCTGGATTTTATATCAGCGATGGCCGTGGAATGTTGGGGAGGCCTAATGGGCCATGGACAAATCTTGCTCTCTGTGGATTTGGCCCGATCCCAACTGTTTTTCCTCAATCTGTTGGATGGTAGGACTCCTTTCAGGTTTGTTACCTCAGGTGTCCCACAAAAAAAGAGGAATTCCAAAGCAGAAACCTGGGGAAGAGTGAAGTTACAACCTGAACTACGGTTAAAAATCGGGGCCTAGGGGCATGGTAAGCCCAAAATACTGTCTCTCCATCCAGCCACTGAGAGGCCTTACCTGAGGACTGGGCTCAGGCTGAGGGTGTCAATGTCTGTTTGTAACCAATGTGGCCAGCAACCATGGGTGGGGCCACATTGGCCACTCTGGTTTCAACTACACTGAACCTTCGACAACATGCCAACCACAAGGTTTCTTGCCATGGGGAAAGAGTTCTGATTTCTGCATCATTTTCAAACCCGAGCCGTGATTGGAGATAAGGTCTAGATTCTGAAGCCTGAAAACCGAGGTTGAGAAGAGATGAAGACCTAAGGCCATGGCTTGTCCGATGTGCTCAGTGTGCGGCCAGCTGTCTGGGTGGGGCCAGGAGGTCCAGGCTCAGGCTGTGTCAGAAAGGGCAAGTGCCCAGGTCAGCCTATATATTTGGCGTACAGCCGAATTGCGTGCAGGTTGATCCTCATTTGGGGTTTCTGTGTAGCCCCAGAGGGCAATGTTTTTCTTCTGGAGGGCAGGCAGAGTGCTGCATTGTAGTATGGATTGCCAATCTGGAGGGCTTTTGGGTCAATAGTCTGAGGACGGAAGTCTGAGAACCCAAGCTAGGCCTAGGATTTTGGTGAGGATATGGCAGGCACAATCTCCAGACCTGAATCAAGATCTCGTGCATCTGAAGTCAGGGCGAGGATCAGACGATCGCTCAGGTTGGACATTCTGTCCCTGATGGCCCATTCTTGAAGTGGGGGTGGATTACGAGGCCATGGGGGTTTTCCCACGATGGGAGTTGTGAGAAGCTCCCAACTGCAAAGATTCTTCTGCAGGACAATGGAGACCTGTTGGTTGGCTCCAGGAGAACGATTCCGAGCAGGGTTCTAAGGATGGATGGCTGGGTAGCCCAGCTCGCATTCCAATTGTCTCCAAGCAACAAGACAGGTCAGATCTGCTGGATCGGGGGAGCAACCGAGGAGGCTGAGTTGAAATGGACTCTCCCGTGGATGTGTCCTAATATGATTTTGTGTCTATGGAGACCTTGGAATGAAGCGGTGGCCCTGGGGCCCTGAAGGGTTCTCCTAAAGAGAGGCTTTCACACAGCTCTTCGTGCAAGTTTCCCATGTGTAGATGAGTTTTGTTCTGATGGGTGAGTCAAGAAACAGCCATATGCTGTTATTGAAATCCTGGCCTCTGAGGAGAGATGCCTGGAAGCCAAACCAATGGATCCAATAGGTGCCTAGGGGCCTGTACGTTCCTTTTTACCTCTGGGGACATCAGTCTACAGGTCTGAGTGCCGGTAGGTGCTCAGATGGGCCCAGATTGCCCCTGTTTGTCCTGGGAAGCCACAAATATTGGGATGGCCACAGGGACTTTGGAGGTTTATCCTATTAGTAGGGTTGTGGACATTGGAATGGGCCCATACAATTCCCTTGGAGAGAGCAAGCACAGTCGTCAGGTTTGGCTCCAGGGGCCTGAGCCTGTAGGCAGTTGGGAGCTTCTCAGAACTCCCATCGTGGGAAAAACCCCATGGCCTCGTGATCCATCCCCCCTTCAAGAAGGGACCATCAGGGACAGAATGTCCAACCTGAGGGATCGTCTGATCCTCGCTCTGACATCAGATGCACGAGATCTCGATTCAGGTCTCTAGATTGTGCCTCCATATCCTCACCCAGAAACCTAGGCCTAGCTTGGCTTCTCAGACTTCCGTCCTCAGAGTACTGGCCCACAAGCCCTCCAGTTTGGCAATCCAGAACTACAATGCAGCCCTCTGCCTGCCCTCCAGAAGGAAAACATTGCCATCTGGGGCTACCCAAAACCACAAATGAGGATCAACCTGCACACCATTCGGCTGTATCCCAAATATATAGGCTGACCTGAGCACTAATGCCCTTTCTGACACAGCCTGAGCCTGGACCTCCTGGCCCCACCCAGACAGCTGGCCGCACACTGAGCACATTGGACCCGCTATGGCCTTAGGTCGTCATCACTTCTCAACCCAGGTTTTCAGGCTTCAGAACCTAGACCTCATCTCCATTCACGGCCTGGGTTTGAAAATGATGCAGAAATCAGAACTCTTTCCCCATGGAGGAAACCTTGTGGTTGGCATGTTGTCCAAGGTTAGGTGTAGTTCAAACCAGTGTGGCCCATGAGGCCCCGCCCAGGCTTGCGTGCCACATTGGTCACAAACACATATTGTGACCCTCAGCCAGAGGCCAGTCCTCAGGTAAGGCCTCTCAGTGGCTGGATGGTGAGACAGCATATTGGGCTTGCCATGCCCCTATGCCCTAATTTTTAACCGTAGTTCGGGTTGTCCCTTCACTCTTCCCCAGGGCTCTGCTTTGGAATTCCTCTTTTGGTGGGACACCTGAGGTAACAAACCTGAAAGGAGTCCTCTCATCCAACAAATTGACGGAAAACAATTGGTATCGGGCCAAGACCACAGAGAGCAACATTAGTCCATGGCCCATGAGACCTCCCCAACATTCCACGACCATTGCTGATACAAAATCCAGAGACAAAAGCCTGAGCACGCGCCTCAGTCTCGCTCATTCTTCATATCCTGAAGAGTTCTTCAGATAAGAACCTACACGGCACTCGAATGCACCCAAAATATATAGTCTAACCTGGGCACTAATGCACTGTCTGAGCCAGGACCTCGTGACCAACACCCAGACAGCTGAGCACACTGAGCACATCAGACCCGCCACGGCCTTAGGTCATCATCTCTTCCCTACCTCAGTTTTCAGGCTTCAGAACCTAGACCTTACCTCCAATCACTTCCGAGGGGTGACTGTGATGCAGAAATCAGAACTCTTCCTTACCCATGGCAAGAAAACTTGTGGTTGGCATGTTTTCCAATGTTCAGTGTAGGAGAAACCAGCACTCACCCTGAGGCCCCGCCCATTTTTGAGTGCGACGAGAACATAAACACACATTTTGACCCTCAGCAAGAGTCCTGTCCTCTAGTACGTCCTCCCAGTGGCTGGACAATTAGATGTCATAATGGGCTTGACATGTCCCTAGGCCCCAATTTTTAACCATAGTTCGGGTTGTCCCTTCAATCTTCCCCAGGGCTCTGATTTGGAATTCCTCTTTTGGTGGGACACCTGAGGTAACAAACCTGAAAGTAGTCCTCCCATCCAACAGATTGACGAAAACAATTGGGATCGGGCCAAGTCCACAGAGAGCAAGATTCATCCATGGCCCATGAGGCCTCCCCAACATTCCACGGCCATCTCTGACACAAAATCCAGAGAAAAAAGCCTAGCACGCGCCTCAGTCTCATTCATTCCTCATATCCTGAAGAGTTCTTCAGATAAGAACCTACACGGCACTCGAATGCACCCAAAATATATAGTCGAACCTGGGCACTAATGCACTGTCTGACAACCTGAGCCCGGACCTCGTGACCAACACCCAGACAGCTGACCGCACACTGAGCACGTCAGACCCGCCATGGCCTTAGGTCATCATCTCTTCCCTACCTCAGTTGGACCATTAGATGTCATAATAGGCTTGACATGTCCCTAGGCCCCAATTTTTAACCAGATTTCTGGTTGTTAGTCGCCCCTCCCCAGGGCTCTACTCTGGAATCCCTCATTTGGTGGGACACCTGAGGTTGAAAAACAAAACAAAACAAACCAACATCAACAGAACAACGGACTTCTTCCATCCCACAGAATGACCCCAAACTCTTTGGACAGGGCCAAACCCCCAGAGAGTAAGGATCGTCCATTTTCCATGAATTCACCCGGAAATATCACGACCATGAGTGACACGATATCCAGAGATAAAAACTTGAGCAAGAGCCTCACACTCGCCCTTTTTCATATCCCGAAGAGTTCTCCTCATGGTCTGTAGATCAGTCCAGCCATACCTATGACCCGAAACATAAGCCGAGTTTGTGTTTTCAGACAACTGTCCAAACAGCCCTGGCCTACACACCCTACAGGCTCAGGCCCCTGGATCTAAACCTGACGACTGTGCTTTTCCTCTCCAAGGGAATTGTATGTGCCTATTCCAATGGCCACAACCCAACTAAGAGGATAAACCTCCAAATTCCCTGAGGCCATCCCAATATTTGTGGCTTCCCAGGACAAACAGGGGCAATCTGGGCCCATCTGAGCACCTACCGTCACTCAGACCCGTAGACTGATGTCTCCAGAGGTAAAAATGAACGAACAGGACCCTAGGCACCTATCGGATCCATTGATTTGGTTTCCAGGCATCTCTCCTCAGAGGCCTGGATTTCAATAACAGCATATGGATGTTTCTTGAGTCACCCATCCGAACAAATCTCATCTACACATGGGAAACTTGCACGATGGAGCTGTGTGAAAGCCTCTCTTTAGGAGAACCCTTCAGGGCCCCAGTGACACCGCTTCATTCCAAGGTCTCCATAGACAAAAAATCATATTAGGACACATCCACGGGAGAGTCCATTTCAATTCAGCCTCCTCGGTTGCTCCCACAGATCCAGCAGATCTAACCTGTCTTGTTGCTTGGAGACAATTGGCATGCGAGGTGGGCTACCCAGCCATCCATCCTTAGAACCCTGCTCAGAATCGTTGTCCAGGAGCCAACTAACAGGTCTCAATTGTCCTGCAGAAGAATCTTTGCTTTTGAGAGATTCTCACAACTCCCATCATGGGAAAACCCCCATGGCCTCGTGATCCACCCCCCTTTCAAGAAGGGGCCATCAGGGACAGATTGTCTAACCTGAGCAATCGTCTGATCCTCGCCCTGACTTCAGATGCACGAGATCTCGATTCAGGTCTGGAGATTGTGCCTGCCATATCCTCACCCAGAAACCTAGGCCTAGCTTGGCTTCTCAGACTTCCGTCCTCAGACTACTGGCCCACAAGCCCTCCAGTTTGGCAATCCAGAACTACAATGCAGCACTCTGCCTGCCCTCCAGAAGAAAAACATTGCCCTCTGGGCTACCCAGAATCCCCAAATGAGGAAAAAAAAAACGCGGCACGCCATTCAGCTGTACCCCAAATATATAGGCTGACCTGGGCACTAATGCCCTTTCTGACACAGCCTGAGCCTGGACTTCCTGGCCCCACCTAGACAGCTGGCCGCACACTGAGCGTCATGGCCTTAGGTCGTCATCTCTTCTCAACCTCGGTTTTCAGGCTTCAGAACCTAGACCTTATCTCCAATCACGGCCCGGGTTTGAAAATGATGCAGACATCAGAACTCTTTCCCCATGGCAAGAAACCTTGTGGTTGGCATGTTGTCCAAGGTTCAGTGTCATTGAAACCTGTGTTGCCCATGAGGCCCCGCCCATGCTTGCGGGCCACCTTGGTCACAAACACACATTGTGACCCTCAGCCTGAGCCCAGTCCTCAGGTAAGGCCTCTCAGTGGCTGGATGGAGAGACAGCATATTGGGCTTGCCATGCCCCCAGGCCCCAATTTTTAACCGTAGATCGGGTTGTTCTTTCAGTCTTCCCCAGGGCAACAATCATATAAATAACCATTTCATACCTACTTAAAAATTGCATAATACCACACTCCTAGATCCTCTCTGAATGCTCTAAAATAACCCTTAAAGGAAATACATTTTTAAAAATAACAGATTTTTTGGCGAATAATTTAATAAAATAAACGTTTCATTCATCTATGTAGATCATAAAAATGTTTTTAATAAGCCTGAAATTATAACTCTGAAGTGTGCTAAAATGAATCCACCTGCTAAGGGTGAGAGAACAAAAAAAAACATCATTTTTCCAAATAAGAGGAATTTATTACCTTCGAATCAAAGCATGTGGATTTGTTCAAACTGGCATTAAATAATATGGAAACACAAACGATAGAAAGTCATATTTTAGATTTCTAAATCTTCAAAGTGAAGAGTATACATTTTTTAAATGTTACATAATGCTACATAATGACAAGTTGACAGGTTGTGACAAATAGCATTTTAAAAGCTCTACTCATAATGGAACGGAAAGTGTCATTTCCCTATAATTTTATATATTTCATTAATTTACTATATCTGGATACAACATATTACCAAACAGATGTTCATCAAAGACTAAATCATTTTTACTGGAGCATAATAATTTGAACCTACATCTATTAATCATTTTTTTCGATCAAACATTTATAGTCTCGTGCCATACCTATGTCCCCTATCCTAAGCGGAGTTTGTGTTTTCAGACTTCTGTCCCCACAGGCCTGGCCCACACACCCTCAAGGCTGGGCCCCTAGAGCCAAACTCAGAACTGTGCCTGCCCTCTCCAGGGGATTTCTGCCCATTCCATTGGCCACAATCCTATAGATTAGGAGAAACTCCAAAGTCCCGAGGCCATTCCCAATATTATAGGCTGCCCAGGACAAACAGGGGCGATCTGAAACAAGCCGAGCAACTACCTCCCCTCAGATCCATAGACACGTATCCCCAGGAAAGAGATTGAACCAGACAGGCACCTAGGCCCTAATCATATCCATTGCTTTTGTTTCCAGGCATCTCTCCTAGAGGCCTGGTTTCCAATACCAGCATATGGGAGATTCCTTAGGCACTCATCAAAACAATTTTCTTCTCTACATAGGAAACGTACTCTTTAGAGCTCCATCAAAACCTCCGGTTATGAACATCCCTCAAGGCCCCAGATCAAGCACCCCATTCCAAGGTCTCCATGGCCACAAATGCACATTATGACCCATCCTCAACTCACCATTTCAACACACACGCCTCGGTTACTCCCATAGATCCAGCAGATCGAACTTGCCTTGGCGCTATGAGACACCTGGAATGGGAGGCAGGCTGCCCAGGCATCCATCCTTAGTACCCTGCTCTGGATAACTTCCTTATGGGATGTCCTGGAGCCATCCAGCAGGTCTCGACTGTCCCACGGAAGGAATCATTGCGGTTTGGAGCATCTCACAATTCCCATCGTGGGAAAACCTCCATGGCCTCGTGACACCCTCCCCTTCATGAAGGGGCCGTCATGGACAGAAACTCCAACCTGAGCCAACGTCTGATCCTAGCTCTGTCTTCAGGTACACGGGATCTCGAATCATCTCTGTAGAGGGTTCCTGCCGTCCCCTCACCCCGAAATCTAAGTCTGGCTTGTGTTCTCAGAATTTTTTCCTCACACTCCTGGCCCACAAGCCTTCCAGTTTGGGAATTCTGGAGCCACTATGTGGCACTGTGTCTTCCTTCCAGAAGAAAAACGTTGCCCTCTGGGGCTACCCAGTAACCACAAATGAGTACCAACCTGCACGAAACTCGACTGCACCCCAATGATACAGTCTAGCCTGGGCACTAATTCCCTGTCTGCCACAGCCTGAGCCTGCACCTCCCAACCCACACTCAACAGCTGGCCGAACACTGAGCACATGAGACACACCATGGCCTTAGGTCTTCATCTCTTTCAACCTCAGTTTCCAGGCTTCAGAAACTAGACCTTAAATCCAATCACAGTCCAGGAGTGAAAGTGTTGCTGAAATGAGAACTCCTTCTTCCCCATGGCCAGAAAACTTTTGGTTGCCATATTGTGCAATGTTCAGTGTAGGAGAAACCAGCATGTTACATTAGGCCACGCCCTGACTTGAGGGGCTCCTTGGGCACAAAAACACATCGTGAAACTCAATGTGAGCCCTATGCTCAAGGAAGGCCTCTCAGTGTCTGGACCAAGAGCCCACATATGGGGCTTGCCATGTTCTTAGGTACCAATGTTAACCAGAGTTCTGGTTGTCCAGTCGCCCCTCCCCAGGACTCTGCTGTGGAATCCCTCTTTTGGTGGTCCACCTGAGGTAAAAAAAAAAAAAAAAAAAAAAAAAAAAAAAAAAAAAAAAAAAAAAAAAAAAAAACCAGAAAGGCCTCCTCCCTTCCCACAGAATGACCCCAAACTCTTGGGATTGGGTCAAATCCCCAGAAAGGGAGCCTCATCGATGGCCCATGAGGACACCCAGACATTCCATGGCAATCGGTGACATATATCCAGAAAAAAATAAGCATGAGCAAGCACCTCACTTTCGCCCTTTGTTCATATCCCAAAGAGTTCTCCTCACGGTCTATATATCGGGCCGGCCATACCTACAGACCCAAACCTAAGTGGAGTTTGTGTTTTCAGACTTTTGTCCAAATAGCCCTGGACCACACACGCTCCACACTTGAGTCCCTGGAGCCACTCCTCAGGACTGTGCTTCCCTTTCAAGAGAATTCTTCCCATTCCATTGGCCACAACCTTGCAAATTAGGAAAAACCTCCAAAGTTACCGAGGCTATCCCAATAGTATAGGCAGCCCAGGACAAACAGGTGTGATCTCAAACCAGCTGAGCAACTACCTCCACTCAGACAAAAGATGTCCCCAGAGAATATTGAACCGGACAGGCCCCTAGGCCCTAATCAGATCCATTGCTTTGGTTTCCAGGCATCTCTCCTCAGAGGCCTCATTTCTAATACCAGACGAGAACAAATCTCGTCTCCCCATGGAAAACTTGCTCATTGGAGCTTTGTTATAACCTCTGGTTAGGAGAATCCTTCAGGGCCCTGGTGCCACTGCCCCATACCAAGGTCTCAATGGACTCAAACCAACATTAAGACCATCCTCAGGAAAGTCCATTTCAACTCATTTAAGACCATCCTCAGGAAAGTCCATTCCAACTCAGCCCCCTCTGATGCTACCCCAAGCCAGCAGATCAAACGTTTCTTGTTGCTAGGAGACAATTGGAATTGAGGCTGTCTGCCCAGGCATCCATACTTAGAACCCTGTTCTGGAAAAATACCTTATGAGACGTCCTGGAGCCATCCAACAAATCTTAATTGTCCCACAGAAGGAATCCTTGCGATTTGGAGCATCTCACAACTCTAAAAGAGGGAAAACCCCCATGGCCTCATAATGCCCCCCCCTTCATGAAGGGGCCAACATGGACAGAAACTCCAACCTGAGCCAAAGTCTGATCCTCGACCTGACTTCAGACTCATGAGATCTCAATTCAGCTCTGCAGAGTGTGCCTGCCATGTCCATTCCCCGAAACCTAAGCCTAGCTTGTGTTCTCAGACTTCCGTCCTCACTCTCCTGGCCCACAAGCCCTCCAGTTTGGGAATTCCGAAGCCACAATGCAGCACTCTGCCTGCCCTCCAGAAGAAAAACTTTGCCCTATGCTGCTAATAAGAAACCCCAAATGATTATCTAATGCATGCCACTCGACTGTAAAGCAATTATACAGCCTACCCTGAATACTAATGCCCTGTCTGGCACTGCCTGAGACAAGACATCCCAAACGACACCTAGACAGCTGGCTCCAACATGGACACAAGGGACCCGCTATGGCTATAGTTCGTCATCTCTTCCCAACCTCGGTTTTCAGGCTTCAGAACCTAGACCTTATCTCCAATCACTGCCCAGGGGTGAACGTGATGCAGAAATTAGAATTCCTCCTTCCCCATGGCCAGTAACCTTGTGGTTGGCATGTTGTCCAACGTTCAATGTGGGAAAACCTGCATTGTTGGAAAGGCCACGCCAGTGCTTGAGGGCCGCCTAGGGCACAGACATGCATTGTGACCTGTAGCGTGAGTCCCGTATTAAAGTAACGCCTCTCAGTGGCTGGACCAAGATCCTGCCTATGGGGCTTGTCATATCCATAGGCCCCAGGCTTGACCAGAGAGCGAGTATTCCAGTTGTCAGTACCCACTGCTATGCTTCAGAATCCCTCTACTGGGGGGACACATGAAGCAGAAAACAGGACTCTTCCCTTCCCACAGAATGACCCCAAACTCTTGGGGGTTGGACAAACTACCAGAGAGGGAGACTTCTACGACCCATGAGGCAACTCCTACATTAAACGGCCATTGTTGACAAAATATCCAGAGACAAAAGACTGAGCGACTGCCTCCCTCTCACCCTTCTTTCATATCCAGAGGAGCTCCCCTCACGGACTGTAGATCAGGCCTGCCATAACCTCGGCCCCAAACCTGAGCTGTGTTTGGGTTTTTGGATGTCTGTCTGCACAGCCGTGGCCCACACCGCCTTCAGGCTGGGGTCTCTGGAGCCACACCACAGAACTGTGCCTGCTCTCTCCTAAGAAACTGAAACTGCCCGTTCCATTGGCCACAACTCTACAAAATAGTAGAAACCTCAAGGTCCCCAAGGACATCCCACTACCGCAAAAACCACACTGGACAAACAGGGGCATTATGACACCAGCTGAGCAACTACTACCTCCATGCAGACACACAGACTGATATCCGCAGAGACAGAAGATTGAACCAGGCAGGCCCCTAGGCCCTATTATGAACTCTGGCTTTGGTGTCCAGGTATCACTCCTCAGAGGCCTGGGTTCGAAGACCAGCATATGGGGCTATCCTGAGGCACCAGACAGAACACCTCTCATCTCCACATGGAAAGCTTCCTTGTTGGAGTTGTGTCAAACCCTTTGGGTTAGAGAATACTGCAGAATCCCTCAGCTACTGCCACATTCAAGGTCTCCATGGCCACCAACCCACATTATGACTCATCCTCAGGAAAGACCATTTAACTCGGCCGTCTGGGTAGCTCACCCAAGAGCCCGCAGATTGAGCGTGCCTTGTCTCGACCAGGCAATGGGAAGGTGAGTTGGCGTTTCTCGGCATCCATGCTTAGGACCCTGCTCTCGAGTCTTTCTGTATGGGGCATCCTGGAACCATCCAATAGTACTCGACTGTCCTGAAGAAGGAAACTTTGAAGTTTGGAGCAGCTCACAACTCCCAGCGTAGGGAAACCTCCCTGGCCTCATGACGCCCCACCCCCTTCAGGAAGGGGCCGTCATGGACACAGACTCCAGCTTGAGGCAACATCTGATACTCGCTCTGACCTCAGATGCAGGAGATCTCGATTCAGCCTCTGCACAGTGGGCCCAAACCTCGTGCTACCTTGTGTTTTCAGACTTCCTTCCTCACACTCCTGGCAAACATGTCCTCAAGACTTGGAATTCTGGAACCAAAATGCAGCCCTATGCTGGCCCTCCAGAAGAAAAACGTTGCTCTATGGGGATCTCCATAAACCCCAAATGAGGATCAACCTGCTCGGTTCTCGACCTCACCCCAATTGGATTGTTCGGGTTGTCCATTCATCCCTCCCCAGAGCTCTGCTTTGGAATCCCTCTTTTGGTGGGACACCTGAGGTAACAAAACTAAAAGGACTCCTCCCATCCTTCAGATTGAGCCAAAACAATTTTGGATTGGACCAAATTCACAGAGAGGAAGTCTCGTCTATGGCCCATGAGGCCTCCCCGAGATTCCACAGCCATCGTTGACAACAAATCCAGAGACAAAAGTCTGAGCAAGCGCCTCACACTCGCTCTTTTGTCGTATCCCGGAGAGTTCTCCTCACGGTCTGTAGATCGGGCCTTCCATACCTACTTGCCAAACCTAAGCCGAGTTTGTGTTTTCAGACTTCTGTCCCCACATTCCTGGCCCACAGACCCTTCAGGCTGGGGCCCCTGGAGCCACACATCAGGACTGTGCCTGTCCATACCACGGGAATTCTGCCCATTCCATTGTCCACAATCGTACAAATTAGGAAAAACCTCCAGAGTCCCCAAGGACATCCCAATAATGTACGCCGCCCAGGACAAACAAGGGTCATCTGAAACCAGCTGAGCATCTACCTCTACTCAGCTGAGCATCTACATCTACTCAGAGAAGAAGATTGAATCAGACAGGCCCCTAGGCCTGAATCAGATTAATTGCTTTCGGTTACAGGTATCTCTCCTCAGAGGCCTGGTTTCCAATATTAGCATATGGGGATTTCATGAGGCAGCAATCAGAACAAATCTCTTCTCCACAAATTATCCTTTGAATATGTCTCAAAACCTCCAGTTAGGAGAAGCCTTCAGGGCCTGTGTGCCACTGCCCCATTACAAGGTCTCCATAGACACAAAAACACATTAGAACCCATTCCCAGGAGAGTCCATTTCAACTGAGCGTATTCGGTTGCTCCGCGAGATCCAGCAGACCTAACTTGTCTTGTTGCTAGGAGACAATTGGAATGTGAGGTGGCCTACCCCGCCATCCATCCTTAAAACCCTGCTCGGAATCGTTCGCCTGGAGCCAACCAACAGTTCTCAATTGTCCTGCAGAAGAATCTTTGCAGTTGGGAGCTTCTCACAACTCCCATCGTGAGATAAACCCCATGGCCACATGATCCCCCCCCCCCTTCATAAAGGGGCCATCAGGGACATAAGGTCCAACCTGAGCGATCGTCTGATCCTCACCCTGACTTCAGATGCACGAGATCTCGGTTCAGGTCTGTAGATTGTACCTGCCATGTCCTCACCCAGAAACCTAAGCTTTGGTTGTGTCCTCAGACTTCTGTCCACAGACTACTGGCTCACAAGCCCTCCAGTTTGGCAATCCAGAACTACAATGCAGCACAATACCTGCCCTGCAGAAGAAATACATTGCCCTCTGGGGCTACCTAGAGACCCCAAATGAAGATCAACTTGCACGACACTTGGCTATACCCAAAAAATATAGGATGACCTGGACAATAATGCACTTTCTGACACAGCCTGAGCCTGGAACTCCTGGGCCCACCCAGACAGCTGGCTACAAACTGAGAACTTCAGACCCCCCATGGCCTTAGGTCGTTATCCCTTCCCAACCTCAGTTTTCAGGTTTCAGAACCTAGACCTTATCTCCAATCAATGCCCAGGTTTGAAAATGATGCAGAAATCAGAACTCCTTCCGAATGGCAGGAAAACTTGTGGTTGGCTTGTTGTCCAACGTTCAGTGTAGTGGAAACCAGTGTGTCCCTTGAGGCCCGCCATTGCTCGCGGTCCAGATAGTTAGCAAACACACATTGTGACCGTCATCCTTAGCCCAGTCCTCAGGTAAGGCCTCTCAGTGGCTGGATGGAGAGACAGCATATTGGGCTTCCCATTCACCTAGGCCCCAATTTTTAACCATAGTTCCTGTTGTCCCTTCACTCTTCCCCAGGGCTCTGCTTTGGAATTCCTCTTTTGGTGGGACACCTGATGTAACAACCCTGAAAGGAGTCCTCCATCCAACAGATTGACGAAAAACAATTGGGATCGGGCGAAATCCACAGAGAGCAAGATTCGTCCATGGCCCATGAGGCCTCCTCGACATTCCACGGCCATCGCTGATACAAAATCCAGAGACAAAAGCCTAAGCAAGCGCCTCAGACTCGCACTATCTTCATATCCTGCAGATGTCTTCTCATTGTTTGTAGATCGGGCCTGCCATACCGACGTCCCCAACATAAGCTGAGTTTGTGTTTTCAGACTTCTGTCCTCAAAGTCCTGGGCCACATACCATCCAGGCTGGGGACCCTGGAGCCACACATTAGGACTGTGCCTATCCAATCCATGGGAATTCTGCCCATTCCATTGTCCAAAATCGTACAAATTAGGAGAACCCTCCAAAGTCCCTGAGGCCATTCCAATAGTATAGGTCGCCCGGGACAAAAAAAAAGGGCAGTCTGACACCAGCTGAGCATCTAACTCCACTCATTCCCTAGAAGGATGTCCCCAGAGAGAAGAAGATTGAACCAGACAGGACCTTAGGCCAAAATCGGATCCATTGCTTTGGTTTACAGGCATACTCCTCAAAACCCTGGATTCCAATACAAGCATTGGGGTTTTCCTGAGGCACCCATCTGAACAAACCTCGTCTCCACAAGGAAACTTGTGCATGGGAGCTATGTCAAAAGCTGAGGAGAATACTTCAGGGTCCCCGGTGCCACCGCCCCATTCCAAGGCCCTCATGGACACAAACACACATTAGACCCATCCTCAGGAAAGTCCATTTCAACTCAGCCACCCCGGTTGCTCCCGCAGAGCCATCAGATCTAAACTGTCTTGTCGCTAGGAGACAATGGGAATGCGAGGCGGGCTTCCCAGGCATCCATCCTCGAACGTTGGTCTCGACTCATCCATATGGGATGTCCTGGAGCTGTCCAACAGGTCTCAATTGTCCCGCAGAAGGAATCCTTGGAGGGGGCATCCCACCACTCCCAATGTGAGAAAACCTCCACGGCCTCGAGATTCCGCTCCCTTTATGAAGGGGCCGTCATTAACAGAAAATCCAAGCTGAGCCAACGTCTGATCCTCGCTCTGATTTCAGATGCATGAGATATTGCTTCAGATCTTCAGGGGGTACATGCCGTGCCCTCGCCCTGAAACCCAAGTCTAGCTGTCCCTAGGACCCAATTTTAACCAGATTTCTGGTTGTCCAATCGCCCCTCCCCAGGGCTTTACTCTGGAATCCCTCATTTGGGGGGACTCAGAGTTTGAAAAACAAAACAAAACAAAAGAACAACAAAAAACGGACTTCTTCCATCCAGCAGAATGACCCCAAAGACTTTGGATTGGGCCAAACCCCCAGGGAGTAAGACTCGTCCATTTCCCATGAAGTCACCCGGAAATTTCATGACCATGAATGGCATGATATCCAGAGCAAGAGCCTCACACTCGCCCTTTTTTCATATCCCGAAGAGTTCTCCTCATGGTCTGTAGATCAGTCCTGCCATATATATGACCCGAAACATAAGCCGAGTTTCTGTTTTCAGACAACTCCCAAACAGCCCTGGCCTACACAGCTTACAGGCTTAGGCCCCTGGAGCCAAGCTGAGGACTGTACTTGCCCTCTCCAAGGGAATTCTGTGTGCCCATTCCAATGGCCACAATGCTACTAATAGGATAAACCTCCAAAGTCCCTGAGGCCATCCCATTATTGGTGGCTTCCCTGGACAAACAGGAGCAATCTGAGCCCATCTGAGAACCTACCTGCACTCAGACTTGTAGACTGATATCCCCAGAGGTAAAAAGGAAAGAACAGGCCCCTAGGCCCTAATCGGATCCATTGCTTTGGTTTCCAGGCATCTCTCCTCAGAGGCCTGGATTTCAGTAGCAGCATATGGCTGTTTCTTGACTCACCCAGCAGAAGAAATCTCATCTACACATGAAAAACTTGTACGATGGAGCTGTGTGAAAGCCTCTCTTTAGGAGAACCCTTCAGGGCCCCAGAGCCACCACTTCATTCCAAGGTATCCATAGACACAAAAACACATTAGGACCCATCCACAGGAGAGTCCATTTCAACTCAGCGTATTCGGTTGCTCCGCGAGATCCAGCAGATCTAACTTGTCTTGTTGCTAGGAGACAATTGGAATGCGAGGTGGGCTACCCAGCCATCCATCCTTAGAACCCTGCTCGGAATCGTTGTCCTGGAGCCAACCAACAGGTCTCAATTGTCCTGCAGAAAAATCTTTCAAATTGGGAGCTTCTCACAACTCCCATCGTGAGAAAAAACACCCATGGACTCGTGATCCCCCCCCCCCCTCATGAAGTGGCCCTCTGGGACATAAGGTCCAACCTGAGCGATCGTCTGATCCTCACCCTGACTTCAGATGCACGAGATCTCGGTTCAGATCTGTAGATTGTGCCTGCCATGTCCTCACCCAGAAACCTAAGACTAGCTTGTGTCCTCAGACTTCCATCCTCAGACTAATGGCCCACATGCCCTCCAGTTTGGCAAACGAGAATTATAATGCAGCACTCTGCCTGCCCTCCAGAAGAAAAACATTGCCCTCTGGGGCTACACAGAAACCCAAATGAAGATCAAACTGCACGCCAATTGGCTGTACCCAAAATATATAGGCTGACCTGGGCAATAATGCCCTTTCTGACAGAGACTGAGCCTGGACCTCCTGGCCCCAACCATACAGCTGGCCGCTCACTGAGCACATCCGACCAGCCATTGCTATAGGTCGTTATCTCTTCCCAGCCTCGGTTTTCAGGATTTAGAACCTAGACCTTATCTCCAATCACTGCCCATGTTTGAAAATGATGCAGAATTCAGAACTCTTTCCCGATGGCAATAAACCTTGTGGTTGGCTTGTTGTATAATGTTCAGTGTAGTGGATACCAGTTTGTCCAATGAGGCCCCGCCATTGCTCGCGTGCCACATAGAGGCAAACACACATTGTGACCCTCAGCCTTAGCCCAGACCTCAGGTAACGCCTCTCAGTGGCTGGACGAGGAGACAGCATATTGGGCTTGCCATGCCCTAACCAATTTTTAACAATAGTTCGGGTGGTCCTTTCACTCTTCCCCAGGGCTCTGCTTTGTAACTCCTCTTTTGGTGGGACACCTGATGTAACAACCCTGAAAGGAGTCCTCCATCCAACAGATTGACGAAAAACAATTGGGATTGGGCCAAAAACAGAGAGCAAGAATCGTCCATGGCTCATGAGGCCTCCTCGACATTCCACGGCCATCGCTGATACAAAATCCAGAGACAAAAGCCTAAGCAAGCGCCTCAGACTCGCACTATCTTCATATCCTGAAGATGTCTTCTCATGGTTTGTACATCGGGCCTGCCATACCTACGTCCCCAAACATAAGCTGAGTTTGTGTTTTCAGACTTCTGTCATCAAAGTCCTGGGCCACACACACATCCAGGCTGGCGACCCTGGAGCCACACATTAGGATTGTGCCTACCCAATCCATGGGAATTCTGCCCATTCCATTGTCCCAAAATCGTACAAATTAGGAGAACCCTCCAAAGTCCCTGAGGCCATACCAATAGTTAGGTCTCCCGGGACAAAAAAGGTCAGTCTGACACCAGCTTAGCATCTACCTCCACTCATACCCTAGATGGATGTCCCCAGAGAAGAAGATTGAACCAGACAGGACCCTAGGCCAAAATCGGATCCATTGCTTTGGTTTACAGGCATGTCTCCTCAAAACCCTGGATTCCAATACCAGTATTGGGGTTTTCCTGAGGAACCAATCAGAACAAACCTGGTCTCCACAAGGAAACTTGTGCATGGGAGCTATGTCAAAAGCTTAGGAGGATACTTCAGGGTCCCGGTGCCACCGCCCCCATCCAAGGCCCTCATGGACACTAACACACATTAGACCCATCCTCAGGAAAGTCCATTTCAACTCAGCCACCCCGGTTGCTCCCGCAGAGCCATCAGATCTATACTGCCTTGTTGCTAGGAGACAATTGGAATGCGAGGCGGGCTTCCCAGGCATCCATCCTCGAACGTTGGTCTCGACTCATCCATATGGGATGTCCTGGAATTGTCCAGCAAGTCTCAATTGTCATGCAGAAGGAATCCTAGGAGGGGGCATCCCACCACTCCAAACGTGGGAAAACCTCCACGGCCTCGAGATTCGGCTCCCTTCATGAAGGGGCCGTCATGAACAGAAAATCCAAGCTGAGCCAACGTCTGATCCTCGCTCTGACTTCAGATGCATGAGATATTGCTTCAGATCTTCAGGAGGTACATGCCGTGCCCTCGCCCTGAATCCCAAGTCTAGCTTCTGTTCTCAGACTTCCGTCCTCACACTCCTGGCCCCGAAGCCCACAGGTTTGGCAATTCCGAACCATCATTGCAACACTCTGCCTGCCCTCTAGAAACAAAATATTGCCAATGAGCTGCCCGGGCACATTAAATGAGAATAAATCTACACGGCATTCGAATGTACCCAAATTTTATAGTCTAACATGGGCACTAATGCACTGTATGACACACCCTGAGCCGGGACCTCCTGAGCAAAACCCAGACAGCTGACCGCACCCTGAGCCCATAAGACCCGCCGTGGCCTTAGGTCATCATCTCTTCCCTACCTCAGTTTTTAGGCTTCAGAACCTAGACCTTATCTCCAATCACTGCCGAGGGGTGACTGTGATGCAGAAATCAGAACTCTTCCTTACCCATGGCAAGAAACCTTATGGTTGGCATGTTGTCCAACATTGAGTGTAGGGGAAAACAGCATTCACCCTGAGGCCCCGCCCATTCTTGAGTGCGAGGAGGGCATAAACACGCATTGTGACCCTCAGCGTGAGTCCTGTCCTCAAGTACGTCCTCTCATTGGCTAGAACATTAGATGCCATAATGGCTTGACATATCCCTAGGCCCCAAATTTAAACCAGATTTCTGGTTGTCCAATCGCCCCTCTGCAGGGCTCTACTCTGGAATCCCTCATTTGGTGGGACAACTGAGTTTGGAAAACAAAACAAAACAACAACAACAACAAAAAAAAAAAAAGGACTTCTTTCATCCCACAGAATGACCCTAAACTCTTTGGACGGGGCCAAACCCCCAGAGAGTAAGACTCGTCCATTTCCCATGAAGTAACCCGGATATTTCATGACCATGAATGGCACGATATCCAGAGATAAAAACTTGAGCAAGAGCCTCACACTCGCCCTTTTTTCATATCCCGAAGAGTTCTCCTCATGGTCTGTAGATCAGTCCTGCCATAGCTATGACACGAAACATAATCCGAGTTTGTGTTTTCAGACACCTGTCTAAACAGCCCAGGCCTACACATCCTACAGACTAAGGCCCCTGGAGCCAACCTGAGGACTGTAATTGCCCACTCCAAGGGAATTCTGTGTGCCCATTCCAATGGCCACAACCATACTAATAGGATAAACCTCCAAAGTCCCTGGGGCCATCACAATAGTGGTGGCTTCCCAGGACAAACAGGAGAAATCTGAGCCATCCGAGAACCTACCTGCACTCAGACTCGTAGACTGATATCCCCAGAGGTAAAAAGGAACGAACAGGCCCCTAGGCCCTAATCGGATCCATTGCTTTGGTTTCCAGGCATCTTCCTCAGAGGCCTGGATTTCAGTACCAGCATATGGCTGTTTCTTGACTCACCCATCAGAACAAATCTCATCTACACATGGAAACTTGCACGTGGGAGGTTTGTCAAAGCCTCTTTTTAGGAGAACCCTTCAGAGCCCCAGTGCCACCTCTTCATTCCAAGGTCTCCATAGACACAAAATCATATTAGGACACATGCACGGGAGAGTTCAATTCAACTCAGCATATTCGGTTGCTCCGCGAGATCCAGCAGATCTAATTTGTCTTGTTGCTAGGAGACAATTGGAATGCAAGGTGGCCTACCCCGCCATTCATCCTTAGAAACCTGCTCAGAATCATTGGCCTGGAGCCAACCAACAGGTCTCAATTTTCCTGCAAAGAAACTTTGCAGTTGGGAGCTTGTCACAACTCCCATCGTGAGAAACCCCCATGGCCTCGTGATACCCCCCCTTCATGAAGGGGCCATCAGGGACATAAGGTCCAACCTGAGAAATAGTCTGATCCTCACCCTGACTTCAGATGCATGAGATCTCGATTCACGTCTGTATATTGTGCCTGCCATGTCCTCACCCAGAAACGTAAGCCTAGCTTGTGTCCTCAGATTTCTGTCCTCAGACTAATGGCCCAAAAGACCTCCAGTTTGGCAATCCAGAATTACAATGCAGAATTCTGCTTGCCGTCCAGAAGAAAAACATTGCCCTCTGGGGCTACCCAGAAACCCCAAATGAAGATCAACCTGCACGCCACTTGGCTATACCCAAAATATATTGGCTGACCTGGGCAATAATGCCCTTTCTGACAGAGCCTGAGCCTGGACCTCCTGGCCCCACCCATACAGCTTGCCGCTCACTGAGCACATAGGACCAGCCATTGCCTTAGGTCGTTATCTCTTCCCAACCTCGGGTTTCAGGATTCAGATCCTAGACCTTATCTCCAATCACTACCCAGGTTTGAAAATGATGCAGAAATCAGAACTCCTTCCCAATGGCAATAACCTTGTGGTAGGCTTGTTCTCCAACGTTCAGTGTAGTGGAAACCTGTTTGTCTGATGAGGCCCCGCCATTGCTCGTGGGCCACATAGGTGGCAAACTCACATAGTGACCCACAGCCTTAGCCCAGTCCTCAGGTAAGGCCTCTCAGTGGCTGGATGAAGAGACAGCATATTGGGCTTGCCATGCCCCTAGGCCCCAATTTTTAACCATAGTTCGTGTTGTCCCTTCACTCTTCCCCAGGGCTCTGCTTTGAAATTCCTCTTTTGGTGGGACACCTGATGTAACAACCCTGAAAGGAGTCCTCCATTCAACAGATTGACGAAAAACAATTGGGATCGGGCCAAATCCACAGAGAGCAAGATTCGTCCATGGCCCATGAGGCCTCCTCGACATTCCACGGCCATCTCTGAAACAAAATCCAGAGACAAAAGTCTGAGCAAGCGCCTCAGACACGCACTTTCTTCATATCCTGAAGATGTCTTCTCATGGTTTGTAGATGGGGCCTGCCATACCTATGTCCCGAAACATAAGCTGAGTTTGTGTTTTCAGACTTCTGTCCTCAAAGTCCTGGGCCACATACCATCCAGGCTGGGGACCCTGGAGCCACACATTAGTACTGTGCCAACCCAATCTATGGGAATTCTGCCCATTCCATTGTCCAAAATCATACAAATTAGGAGAACCCTCCAAAGTCCCTGAGGCCATCCCAATAGTATAGATCGCCCGGGACAAAAAAGGTCAGTCTGACACCAGCTGAGCATCTACCTCCACTCATACCCTAGATTGATGTCCCCAGGGAAGAAGATTGAACCAGACAGGACCCTAGGCCATATTCGGATCCATTCCTTTGGTTTACAGTCATGTCTCCTCAAAACCCTGGATTCCAATACCAGCATTGGGGTTTTCCTGAGGCACCGATCAAAATAAAACACATCTCCACAAGGAAACTTGTGCATGGGAGCTATGCCAGAAGCTGAGGAGAATACTTCAGAGTCCCGGTGCCACCGCCCCATTTAAAGGCCCTCATGGACACAAACACACATTAGACCCATCCTCAGGAAAGTCCATTTCAACTCAGCCACCCCCCCGGTTGCTCCCGCAGAGTCATCAGATCTAAACTGTCTTGTCGCTAGGAGATAATTGGAATGCGAGGCGGGCTTCCCAGGCATCCATCCTTGAACGTTGGTCTGGACTCATCCATATGGGATGTCGTGGAGCTGTCCAACACGTGTCAATTGTCCCGAAGAAGGAATCCTTGGAGGGGGCATCCCACCACTCCCAACGTGGGAAAACCTCCACGCTCTCGAGAATCCGCTCCCTTCATGAAGGGGCCGTCATGAACAGAAAATCCAAGCTGATCCAGCGTCAGATCCTCGCTCTGACTTCAGAAGCATGAGATATTGCTTCAGATCTTCAGGAGGTACATGCCGTGCCCTCGCCCTGAATCCGAAGTCTAGCTTGTGTTCTCAGACTTCCATCCTTATATTCCTGGGCCCAAAGCCCACAAGTTTGGCAATTCCGGACCATCATTGCAGCACTCTGCCTGCCCTCTAGAAAAAATATATTGCCTAATGAGCTGTCCGGGCACATTAAATGAGAATAAACCTACACGGCACTCGAATGTACCCAAATTATATAGTCTAACCTGGGCAGCAATGCACTGTTTGACACAACATGAGCCGGGACCTCCTGAGCAACACCCAGACAGCTGACCGCACACTGAGCACATCAGACACACCATGGCCTTAGGTCATCATCTCTGCCCTACCTCAGTTTTCAGGCTTCAGAACCTAGACATTATCTCCAATCACTGCCCAGGGGTGACTGTGATGCAGAAATCAGAACTCCTGCTTAGACATGGCAAGAAACCTTGTGGTTGCCATGTTGTCCTACGTTCAGTGTAGGAGAAACCAGCATTCACCCTGAGGTCACGCCCATTCTTGAGTGCGACGAGGGCATAAACACGCATTGTGAACCTCAGCGTGAGTCCTGTCCTCTAGTACGTCCTCTAAGTGGCTGGACCATTAGATGTCATCATGGGCTTGACATGTCCCTAGGCCCCAATTTTTGACCTGATTTCTGGTTGTCCAGTCGCCAAACCCCAGGGCTCTACTCTGGAATCCCTCATTGGGTGGCACACCTGAGGTTGAAAAACAAAACAAAACAAATCAATAACAACAACAAACCGGACCTCTTCCATCCCACAGAATGACCCCAAACTCTTTGGACGGGGACAAACCCCCAGAGAGTAAGACTCGTCCAATTCCCATGAAGTCACCCGGAAATTTCACGACCATGAGTGACACGATATCCAGAGACAAATACTTGAGCAAGAGCCTCACACTCGCCCTTTTTTCATATCCCAAAGAGTTCTCCTCATGGTCTGTAGATCATTCCTGCCATACCTATGACCCGAAACATAAGCCGAGTTTGTGTTTTCAGACAACTGTCCAAACAACTCTGGCCTACAAACCCTACAGGCTCTGGCCCCTGGACCCAAACATGAGGACTGTGCTTGCCCTCTCCAAAGGAATTGTATGTGCCCATTCCAATGGCCACAACCCTACTAAGAGAATAAACCTCCAAAGTCCCTGAGGCCATCCCAATAGTTGTGGCTTCCCAGGATAAACAGGGGCAATCTGAGCCCATCTGAGCACCTACCTGCACTCAGACCCGTAGACTGATGTCCCCAGAAGTAAAAAGGAACGAACAGGCCCCTAGGCACTAATCGGATCCATTGCTTTGTTTTCAGGCATTTCTCCTCAGAGGCCTGGATTTCAATACCAGCATATGGCTGTTCCTTGACTCACTCATCAGAACAAATCTCATCTACACATGGAAACTTGCACGTTGGAGCTGTGTCAAAGCCTCTGTTTAGGAGAACCCTACAGGGCCCCAGTGCCACCGCTTCATTCCAATGACTCCATAGACACAAAGACATATTAGGACAAATCCACGGGAGAGTCCACTTCAGCTCAGCCTCCTCGGTTGCTCCCCCAGATCCAGCAGATCTAAACTGTCTTGTTGCTTGGAGACAATTGGAATGCGAGGGGGGCTACCCAGCCATCCATCCTTAGAACCCTGCTTGGAATCGTTGGGCTGGGGCCAACCAACAGGTCTCAATTGTCCTGCAGAAGAATCTTTGAAGTTGGGAGCTTCTCACAACTCCCAACGTGGCAAAACCCCCATGGGCTCGTGATCCACCCCCCCTTCAAGAAGGGGCCATCAGGGACTGAAAGTCGAACGTGAGCCATCGTCTGATCATCGCCCTGATTTCAGAGCACGAGAGCTCGATTCAGGTCTGTAGATTGTGCCTGCCATATCGTCACCCAGAAACCTAGGCCTAGCTTGGGTTCTCAGACTTCCGTCCTCAGACTACTGGCCCACAATCCCTCCAGTTTCGCAATCCAGAACTACAATGCAGCTCTCTGCCTGCCCTCCAGACGAAAAACATTGCCCTCTGGGGCTACCCAGAAACCCCAAATGAGGATCAACCTGCACGCCATTCGGCTGTACCCCAAATATATAGGCTGACCTGGGCACTAATGCCCTTTCTGACACAGCCTGAGCCTGGACCTCCTGGCCCCACCCAGACAGATGGCTGCACATTGAGCACATCGGACCCGCCATGGCCTTAGGTCGTCATCTCTTCTCAACCTCGGTTTTCAGGCTTCGGAACCTAGACCTTATCTCCAATCACTGCCCGGGTTTGAAAATGATGCAGAAATCAGAACTCTTTCCCCATGGCAAGAAACCTTTTGGTTGGTATGTTGTCCAACGTTCAGTGTAGTTGAAACCAATGTGGCCCATGAGGCCCCACCCATGCTTGCGGGCCACATTGGTCACAAACACACATCGTGACCCTCAGCCTGAGCCCAGTCCTCAGGTAAGGCCTCTCAGTGGCTGGATGAAGAGACCGCCTATAGGGCCTGCCATGCCCCTAGGCCGCAATGTTTCACCATAGTTCGGGTTGTCCCTTCACTCTTCCCCAGGGCTCTGCTTTGGAATTCCTCTTTTGGTGGGACACCTGAGGTAACAAACCTGAAAGGAGTCCTCCCATCCCACAAATTGACGAAAAACAATTGGGATCGGGCCAAATCCACCGAGAGGAAGATTCGTCCATGGCCCATGAGGCCTACCCAACATTCCAGGGCCATTGCTGATACAAAATCCAGAGACAAAAGTCTGAGCAAGCGCCTCAGACACGCACTTTCTTCATATCCTGAAGATGTCTTCTCATGGTTTGTAGATGGGGCCTGCCATACCTATGTCCCGAAACATAAGCTGAGTTTGTGTTTTCAGACTTCTGTCCTCAAAGTCCTGGGCCACATACCATCCAGGCTGGGGACCCTGGAGCCACACATTAGTACTGTGCCAACCCAATCTATGGGAATTCTGCCCATTCCATTGTCCAAAATCATACAAATTAGGAGAACCCTCCAAAGTCCCTGAGGCCATCCCAATAGTATAGATCGCCCGGGACAAAAAAGGTCAGTCTGACACCAGCTGAGCATCTACCTCCACTCATACCCTAGATTGATGTCCCCAGGGAAGAAGATTGAACCAGACAGGACCCTAGGCCATATTCGGATCCATTCCTTTGGTTTACAGTCATGTCTCCTCAAAACCCTGGATTCCAATACCAGCATTGGGGTTTTCCTGAGGCACCGATCAAAATAAAACACATCTCCACAAGGAAACTTGTGCATGGGAGCTATGCCAGAAGCTGAGGAGAATACTTCAGAGTCCCGGTGCCACCGCCCCATTTAAAGGCCCTCATGGACACAAACACACATTAGACCCATCCTCAGGAAAGTCCATTTCAACTCAGCCACCCCGGTTGCTCCCGCAGAGTCATCAGATCTAAACTGTCTTGTCGCTAGGAGATAATTGGAATGCGAGGCGGGCTTCCCAGGCATCCATCCTTGAACGTTGGTCTGGACTCATCCATATGGGATGTCGTGGAGCTGTCCAACACGTGTCAATTGTCCCGAAGAAGGAATCCTTGGAGGGGGCATCCCACCACTCCCAACGTGGGAAAACCTCCACGCTCTCGAGAATCCGCTCCCTTCATGAAGGGGCCGTCATGAACAGAAAATCCAAGCTGATCCAGCGTCAGATCCTCGCTCTGACTTCAGAAGCATGAGATATTGCTTCAGATCTTCAGGAGGTACATGCCGTGCCCTCGCCCTGAATCCGAAGTCTAGCTTGTGTTCTCAGACTTCCATCCTTATATTCCTGGGCCCAAAGCCCACAAGTTTGGCAATTCCGGACCATCATTGCAGCACTCTGCCTGCCCTCTAGAAAAAAAATATATTGCCTAATGAGCTGTCCGGGCACATTAAATGAGAATAAACCTACACGGCACTCGAATGTACCCAAATTATATAGTCTAACCTGGGCAGCAATGCACTGTTTGACACAACATGAGCCGGGACCTCCTGAGCAACACCCAGACAGCTGACCGCACACTGAGCACATCAGACACACCATGGCCTTAGGTCATCATCTCTGCCCTACCTCAGTTTTCAGGCTTCAGAACCTAGACATTATCTCCAATCACTGCCCAGGGGTGACTGTGATGCAGAAATCAGAACTCCTGCTTAGACATGGCAAGAAACCTTGTGGTTGCCATGTTGTCCTACGTTCAGTGTAGGAGAAACCAGCATTCACCCTGAGGTCACGCCCATTCTTGAGTGCGACGAGGGCATAAACACGCATTGTGAACCTCAGCGTGAGTCCTGTCCTCTAGTACGTCCTCTAAGTGGCTGGACCATTAGATGTCATCATGGGCTTGACATGTCCCTAGGCCCCAATTTTTGACCTGATTTCTGGTTGTCCAGTCGCCAAACCCCAGGGCTCTACTCTGGAATCCCTCATTGGGTGGCACACCTGAGGTTGAAAAACAAAACAAAACAAATCAATAACAACAACAAAAAACGGACCTCTTCCATCCCACAGAATGACCCCAAACTCTTTGGACGGGGACAAACCCCCAGAGAGTAAGACTCGTCCAATTCCCATGAAGTCACCCGGAAATTTCACGACCATGAGTGACACGATATCCAGAGACAAATACTTGAGCAAGAGCCTCACACTCGCCCTTTTTTTCATATCCCAAAGAGTTCTCCTCATGGTCTGTAGATCATTCCTGCCATACCTATGACCCGAAACATAAGCCGAGTTTGTGTTTTCAGACAACTGTCCAAACAACTCTGGCCTACAAACCCTACAGGCTCTGGCCCCTGGACCCAAACATGAGGACTGTGCTTGCCCTCTCCAAAGGAATTGTATGTGCCCATTCCAATGGCCACAACCCTACTAAGAGAATAAACCTCCAAAGTCCCTGAGGCCATCCCAATAGTTGTGGCTTCCCAGGATAAACAGGGGCAATCTGAGCCCATCTGAGCACCTACCTGCACTCAGACCCGTAGACTGATGTCCCCAGAAGTAAAAAGGAACGAACAGGCCCCTAGGCACTAATCGGATCCATTGCTTTGTTTTCAGGCATTTCTCCTCAGAGGCCTGGATTTCAATACCAGCATATGGCTGTTCCTTGACTCACTCATCAGAACAAAAATCTCATCTACACATGGAAACTTGCACGTTGGAGCTGTGTCAAAGCCTCTGTTTAGGAGAACCCTACAGGGCCCCAGTGCCACCGCTTCATTCCAATGACTCCATAGACACAAAGACATATTAGGACAAATCCACGGGAGAGTCCACTTCAGCTCAGCCTCCTCGGTTGCTCCCCCAGATCCAGCAGATCTAACCTGTCTTGTTGCTTGGAGACAATTGGAATGCGAGGGGGGCTACCCAGCCATCCATCCTTAGAACCCTGCTTGGAATCGTTGGGCTGGGGCCAACCAACAGGTCTCAATTGTCCTGCAGAAGAATCTTTGAAGTTGGAGCTTCTCACAACTCCCAACGTGGCAAAAACCCCCATGGGCTCGTGATCCACCCCCCCTTCAAGAAGGGGCCATCAGGGACTGAAAGTCGAACGTGAGCCATCGTCTGATCATCGCCCTGATTTCAGAGCACGAGAGCTCGATTCAGGTCTGTAGATTGTGCCTGCCATATCGTCACCCAGAAACCTAGGCCTAGCTTGGGTTCTCAGACTTCCGTCCTCAGACTACTGGCCCACAATCCCTCCAGTTTCGCAATCCAGAACTACAATGCAGCTCTCTGCCTGCCCTCCAGACGAAAAACATTGCCCTCTGGGGCTACCCAGAAACCCCAAATGAGGATCAACCTGCACGCCATTCGGCTGTACCCCAAATATATAGGCTGACCTGGGCACTAATGCCCTTTCTGACACAGCCTGAGCCTGGACCTCCTGGCCCCCACCCAGACAGATGGCTGCACATTGAGCACATCGGACCCGCCATGGCCTTAGGTCGTCATCTCTTCTCAACCTCGGTTTTCAGGCTTCGGAACCTAGACCTTATCTCCAATCACTGCCCGGGTTTGAAAATGATGCAGAAATCAGAACTCTTTCCCCATGGCAAGAAACCTTTTGGTTGGTATGTTGTCCAACGTTCAGTGTAGTTGAAACCAATGTGGCCCATGAGGCCCCACCCATGCTTGCGGGCCACATTGGTCACAAACACACATCGTGACCCTCAGCCTGAGCCCAGTCCTCAGGTAAGGCCTCTCAGTGGCTGGATGAAGAGACCGCCTATAGGGCTTGCCATGCCCCTAGGCCGCAATGTTTCACCATAGTTCGGGTTGTCCCTTCACTCTTCCCCAGGGCTCTGCTTTGGAATTCCTCTTTTGGTGGGACACCTGAGGTAACAAACCTGAAAGGAGTCCTCCCATCCCACAAATTGACGAAAAACAATTGGGATCGGGCCAAATCCACCGAGAGGAAGATTCGTCCATGGCCCATGAGGCCTACCCAACATTCCAGGGCCATTGCTGATACAAAATCCAGAGACAAAAGACTGAGCACGCGCCTCAGCCTCGCTCATTCTTCATATCCTGAAGAGTTCTTCCCATGGTTTGTAGATCGGGCGTGCCATACATACGTCCCCAAACCTAAGCTGAGTTTGTGTTTTCAGACTTCTGTCCTCAAACTCCTGGGCCACACACCCTCCAGGCTGAGCCCCTGGAGCCACATATTAGGTTATGCCTACCCAATCCTGGGAATTCTGCCCATTCCATTGTCCAAAATCGTACAAATTAAGAGAACCTCCAAAGCCCCGGAGGCCATCCCAATGGTGTAGGTCGCCCGGGACAAAAAATGGCGGTCTGACACCAGCTGAGCATCTACCTCCACTCATACCATAGATGGATGTCCCCATAGGAGAAGATTGAACCAGACAGGACCCTAGGCCATTATCGGATCCTTTGTTTTGGATTACAGGCATGTCTCCTCAAAAGCCTGGATTCCCATACCAGCATAGGGGTTTTCTTGACGCAACATAAAACTAATCTCGTCTCCACAAGGAAACGTGTGCATGGGAGTTATGCAAGAAGCTTAGGAGAACACTTCAAGGTCCAGGGGCCACCGCCCCATTCCAAGGCCCTCATGGACACAAACACACATTAGGACCCATCCTCAGGAAAGTCCATTTCAACTCAGCCACCCCGGTTGCTCCCGCAGATCCATCAGATCTAAACTATCTTGTTGCTAGGAGACAATTGGAATGCGAGGCGGGATTCCCAGTCATCCATCCTGGAACGGTGCTCTGGAGTCATTCCATATGGGATGTCCTGGAGCTGTCCAACAGGTCTCAATTGTCCCGCAGAAGGAATCCTTGAGGGGGCTTCCCACAAATCCCAACGTGGGAAAATCTCCAGGGCCTCGAGATTCCGCTCCCTTCATGAAGGGGCCGTCAGGCACAGAAACTCCAACCTGAGCCAACGTCTGATCCTCGCCCTGACATCAGATGCATGAGATATGCTTTCAGATCTGCAGGGGGTACCTGCCGTGCCCTCACCCTAAAACCGAAGTCTAGCTTGTGTTCTCAGACTTCCGTCCTCACACTCCTGGCCCCGAAGCCCTCATGTTTGTCAATTCCGGACCGACAATGAAGCACTCTGCCTGCCCTCTAGAAAAAATATATTGCTTAATGAGCTGCCCAGGCCGATTAAAGGAGGAAAAACCTACACGGAACTCGAATGTACCCAAAATATATAGTCTAACCTGGGCACTAATGCACTGTCTGACACAACCTGAGACCGGACCTCCTGACCAACACCCAGAGAGCTGACCGCACACTGAGCACATCAGACCCGCCATGGCCTTAGGTCATCATCTCTTCCCTACCTCAGTTTTCAGGCTTCAGAACCTACAGCTTATCTCCAGTCACTGTCCAGGGGTGACTGTGATGCAGAAATCAGAACTCTTCCTTACCCATGCCAAGAAACCTTGTGGTTTGCATGTTGTCCAACGTTCAGTGTAGGAGAAACCAGCATTCACCCTGAGGCCCCGCCCATTCTTGAGTGCGACCAGGGCATAAACAAGCATTGTGACCCTCAGAGTGAGTCCTGTCCTCTAGTAAGTCCTCTCGGTGGCTGGACCCTTAGATGTCATCATGGGCTTGACATGTCCCTAGGCCCCAATATTTAACCAGATTTCTGGTTGTCCAGTCGCCAATCCCCAGGGCTCTACTCTGGAATCCCTAATTTGGTGGGCGACCTGAGGTTGAAAAAAAAAAACAAAACAAATCAACAACAACAACAAAACGGACCTCTTCCATCCCACAAAATGACCCCAAACTCTTTGGACGGGGCCAAACCCCCAGAGAGTAAGACTCGTCCAATTCCCATGAAGTCACCCGGAAATTTCACGACCATGAATGACACGATATCCAGAGACAAAAACTTGAGCAAGAGCCTCACACTCGCCCTTTTTTCATATCCCAAAGAGTTCTCCTCATTGTCTGTAGATCATTCCTGCCATACATATGACCGGAAACATAAGCCGAGTTTGTGTTTTCAGACAACTGTCCAAACAGCTCTGGCCTACACACCCTACAGGCTCAGGCCCCTGGACCCAAACATGAGGACTGTGCTTGCCCTCTCCAAAGGAATTGTATGTGCCCATTCCAATGGCCACAACCCTTCTAAGAGGATAAACCTCCAAAGTCCCTGAGGCCATCCCAATAGTTGTGGCTTCCCAGGATAAACAGGGGCAATCTGAGCCCATCTGAGCACCTACCTGCACTCAGACCCGTAGACTGATGTCCCCAGAAGTAAAAAGGAACGAACAGGCCCCTAGGCACTAATCGGATCCATTGCTTTGTTTTCCAGGCATTTCTCCTCAGAGGCCTGGATTTCAATACCAGCATATGGCTGTTCCTTGACTCACCCATCAGAACAAATCTCATCTACACATGGAAACTTGCACGTTGGAGCTGTGTCAAAGCCTCTGTTTAGGAGAACCCTCCAGGGCCCCAGTGTCACCGCTTCTTTCCAAGGTCTCCATAGACACAAAAACATATTAGGACACATCAACGGGAGAGTCCATTTCAGCTCAGCCGCCTCGGTTGCTCCCCCAGATCCAGCAGATCTAACCTGTCTTGTTGCTTGGAGATAATTGGAATGCGAGGTGGGCTACCCAGCCATCCATCCTTAAAACCCTGCTCAGAATCGTTGGCCTGGAGCGAACCAACAGGTCTCAATTGTCCTGCAGAAGAATCTTTGCAGTTGGGAGCTTTTCACATCTCCCATCGTGGGAAAACCCCCATGGCCTCGTGATTCACTCACCCCTTCAAGAAGGGGCCATCAGGGACAGAAAGTCCAACCTGAGCCATCGTCTGAACCTCGCCGTGACATCAGATGCACGCGATCTTGATTCTGGTCTGTAGATTGTGTCTGCCATATCCTCATCCAGAAACCTAGGCCTAGCTTGGTTTCTCAGACTTCCGTCCTCAGACTACTGGCCCACAATCCCTCCAGTTTCGCAATCCAGAACTACAATGCAGAACTCTGCATGCCCTCCAGAAGAAAAACATTGCCCTCTGGGGCTACCCAGAAACCCCACATGAGGATCAACCTGCACGCCATTCGGCTGTACCCCAAATATATAGGCTTACCTGGGCACTAAAGCCCTTTCTGACACAGCCTGAGCCTGGACCGCCTGGCCCCACCCAGACAGCTGGCCACACATTGAGCACATCAGACCCGCCATGGCCTTAGGTCGTCATCTCTTCTCAACCTCGATTTTCAGGCCTCAGAACCTAGACCTTATCTCCAATCATGGCCCGTGTTTGAAAATGATGCAGAAATCAGAACTCTTTCCCCATGGCAAGAAACCTTGTGGTTGGCATGTTGTCCAACATTCAGTGTAGTTAAAACCAGTGTGGCCTATGAGGCCCCGCCCATGCTAGCGGGCCACATTGGTCACAAACACACTTTGTGACCCTCAGCCTGAGCCCTGTCCTCAGGTAAGACCTCTCAGTGGCTGGATGAAGAGACAGCATATAGGGCTTGCCATGCCCCTAGGCCCCAATTTTTCACCATTGTTCGGGTTTTCCCTTCACTCTTCCCCAGGGCTCTGCTTTGGGATTCCTCTTTTGGTGGGACACCTGAGTTAACAAACCTGAAAGGAGTCCTCCCATCCCACAGATTGACGAAAAACAATTGGGATCAGGCCAAATCCACAGAGAGGAAGATTCGTCCATGGCCCATGAGGCCTACCCAACATTCCAGGGCCATCGCTGATACAAAATCCAGAGACAAAAGCCTGAGCAAGCGCCTCAGACTCTCTCATTCTTCATATCCTGAAGAGTTCTTCACATCGTTTGTAGATCGGGCGTGCCATACCTACGTCCCCAAACATAAGCAGAGTTTGTGTTTTCAGGCTTCTGTCCTCAAATTCCTGGGCCACACACCCTCCTGGCTGGGGCCCCTTGAGCCACATATTAGGACTGTGCCTACCCAATCCATGGGAGTTCTGCCCATTCATGTGCAAAATCGTACAAATTAGGAGAACCCTCCAAAGCCCCGGAGGCCATCCTAATGGTGTAGGTCCCCAGGACAAAAAAGGGCGGTCTGACACCAGCTGAGCATCTACCTCCATTCATACCATAGATGGATGTCCCCAGAGAAGAAGATTGAACCAGACAGGACCCTAGGCCATTATCGGATCCTTTGCTTTGGTTTACAGGCATGTCTCCTCAAAAGCCTGGATTCCAAAACCAGCATAGGGGTTTTCTTGAGGCTCCATAAGAACAAAACTCGTCTCCACAAGGAAACATGTGCATGGAATTATGTCAAAAGCTTCGGAGATACTTCAGGGTTCCGGGGCCACCGCCCCAACCAAGGCCCTCATGGATACAAACACACATTAGGACCCATCCTCAGGAAAGTCCATTTCAAGTCAGCCACCCAGGATGCTCCCGTAGAGCCATCAGATCTAAACTGTCTTGTTGCTAGTAGACAATTGGAATGCGAGGCGGGCTTCCCAGGCATCCATCCTCGAACGGTGTTCTGTAGTCATTCCATATGGGATGTCCTGGAGCTGTCCAACAGGTCTCAATTGTTCGGGAGAAGGAATCCTTGAAGGGGGCTTCCCACAACTCCCAACGTGGGAAAACCTCCCGGAGCTCGAGATTCCGCTCCCTTCATGAAGGGGCCGTCAGGCACAGAAACTCCAACCTGAGCCAACGTCTGATCCTCGCCATGACATCAGATGCATGAGATATTGTTTCAGATCTGCAGGGGGTACCTGCCGTGCCCTCACCCTGAAACCGAAGTCTAGCTTGTGTTCTCAGACTTCCGTCCTCACACTCCTGGCCCCGAAGCCCTCATGTTTGTCAATTCCGGACCGACAATGAAGCACTCTGCGTGCCCTCTAGAAAAAATATATTGCCTAATGAGCTGCCCAGGCAGCTTAAAGGAAGAAAAAACTACACGGCACTCGAATGTACCCAAATTATATAGTCTAACCTGGGCACTATAGCAATGTCTGATACAACCTGAGCCCGGACCTCGTGACCAACACAAGGACAGCTGACCGCACACTGAGCACATCAGACCCGCCATGGCCTTAGGTCAACATCTCTTCCCTACCTCAGTTTTCAGGCTTGAGAACCTAGATCTTATCTACAATCACTGCCCAGGGGTGACTGTGATGCAGAAATCAGAACTCTTCCTTACCCATGGAAAGAAACCTTGTGGTTGGCATGTTGTCCAAAGTTCAGTGTAGGAGAAACCAGCATTCACCCTGAGGCCCCGCCCATTCTTGAGTGCGATGGGGGCATAAACATGCATTGTGACCCTCAGCGTGAGTCCTGTCCTCTAGTACGTCCTCTCGGTGGCTGGACCCTTAGATGTCATCATGGGCTTGACATGTCCCTAGGCCCCAATTTTTGACCAGATTTCTGGTCGTCCAGTCGCCCCTCCCCAGGTCTCTACTCTGGAATCCCTCATTTGGTGGGACACCTGAGGTTGTTAAACAAAACAAAACAAATCAACAACAACAGCAAAACGGACCTCTTCCATCCCACAGAATGACCCAAACTCTTTCGACGGGGCCAAACCCCCAGAGAGTAAGACTCCTCTAATTCCCATGAAGTCACCCGGAAATTTCACGACCATGAGTGACGCGATATCCAAAGACAAAAAATTGAGCAAGAGCCTCACACTCGCCCTTTCATATCCCAAAGAGTTCTCCTCATTTTTATGTAGATCATTCCTGCCATACCTATGACCCGAAACATAAGCCGAGTTTGTGTTTTCAGACAACTGTCCAAACAGCTCTGGCCTACAAACCCTACAGGCTCAGGCCCCTGGAGCCAAACCTGAGGACTGTGCTTGCCCTCTCCAAGGGAATTGTATGTGCCCATTCAAATGGCCACAACCCTACTAATCCTATAAACCTCCAAAGTCCCTGAGGCCATCCCAATAGTTGTGGCCTCCCAGGACAAACAGGGGCAATCTGAGCCGATCTGAGCACCTACCTGCACTCAGAACAGAAGACTGATGTCCCCAGAAGTAAAAAGGAACGAACAGGCCCCTAGGCACTAATCGGATCCATTGCTTTGTTTTCCAGGCATTTCTCCTCAGAGGCCTGGATTTCAATACCAGCATATGGCTGTTTCTTGACTCACCCATCAGAACAAATCTCATCTACACATGGGAAACTTGCATGATGGAGCTGTGTCAAAGCCTCTGTTTAGGAGAACCCTTCAGGGCCCCAGTGCAACCGCTTCTTTCCAAGGTCTCCATAGACACAAAGACATATTAGGGCACATCCACGGGAGATTCCATTTCAACTTAGCCTCCTCGGTTTCTCCCCCAGATCCAGCAGATCTAACCTGTCTTGTTGCTTGGAGACAATTGGAATGCGAGGTGGGCTACCCAGCCATCCATCCTTAGAACCCTGCTCGGAATCGTTGGCCAGGAGCAACCAACAGGTTTCAATTGTCCTGCAGAAGAATCTTTGCAGTTGGGAGCTTCTCACAACTCCCATCGTGGGAAAACACCCATGGCCTCGTGATCCACACACCCCTTCAAGAAGGGGCCATCAGGGACAGAAAGTCCAACCTGAGCGATCGTCTAAACCTCGTCCTGACTTCAGATGCAAGGGATCTCGATTCAGGTCTGTAGATTGTCCCTGCCATATCGTCACCCAGAAACCTAGGCCTAGCTTGTGTTCTCAGACTTCCATCCTCAGACTACTGGCCTACAAGCCGTCCAGTTTGGCAATCCAGTACTACAATGCAGCATTCTGACTGCCCTTCAGAAGAAAAACATTGCCCTCTGGGGCTAACCAGAAACCCCAAATGATGATAATCCTGCACTCCATTCGGCTGTACCCCAAATATATAGGCTGACCTGGGCACTAATGCCATTTATGACACAGCCTGAGCCTGGACCTCCTGGCCCCACCCAGACAGCTGGCCGCACATTGAGCTCATCAGACCCGCCATGGCCTTAGGTCGTCATCACTTCTCAACCTCGGTTTTCAGGCTACAGAACCTAGACCTTATCTCCAATCACTGCCGGGGTTTGAAAATGATGCAGAAATCAGAACTCTTTCCCCATGGCAAGAATCCATTTGGTTGGCATGTTGTCCAACGTTCAGTGTCGTTGAATCCAGTGGGGCCCATGAGGCTCCGCCTATGCTTGCGGGCCACATTGGTCACAAACACACATTGTGACCCTCAGCCTGAGCCCAGTCCTCAGGTAAGGCCTCTCAGTGGCTGGATGGAGAGACAGCATATTGGGCTTGCCATGCCCCGAAGCCCCAAATTTTAACCATAGTTCGGGTTGTCCCTTCACTCTTCCCCAGGGCTCTGCTTTGGAATTCCTCTTTTGGTGGGACACCTGAGGTAACAAACCTGAAAGGAGTCCTCCCATCCCACAGATTGACGGAAAGCAATTGGGATCGAGCCAAATCCACAAGAGGGAAGATTCGTCCATGGCCCATGTGGCCTACCCAACATCCAGGGCCATCGCTGATACAAAATCCAGAGACAAAAGCCTGAGCAAGCGCCTCAGACTCTGTCATTCTTCATATCCTGAAGAGTTCTTCACATCGTTTGTAGATCGGGCGTGCCATACCTACGTCCCCAAACCTAAGCTGAGTTTGTGTTTTCAGACTTCTGTCCTCAAAGTCCTGGGCCACACACCCTCCAGGCTGGGGCCGCTGGAGCCTCACATTTGGACTGTGCCTACCTAATCCATGGGAATTCTGCCCATTCCATTGTCCAAAATCGTATAAATTAGGAGAACCCTCCAAAGCCCCGGAGGCCATCCCAATAGTATAGGTCGCCCTGGACAAAAAAAGTGTGGTCTGACACCAGCTGAGCATCTACCTCCACTCATACCATAGATGGATGTCCTCAGAGAAGAAGATTGAACCAGACAGGACCCTAGGCCATTATCGGATCCTTTGCTTTGGTTTACAGGCATGTCTCCTCAAAAGCCTGGATTCCAATACCAGCATAGGGGTTTTCTTGAGGCACCATAAGAACAAATCTCGTCTCCAGAAGGAAACGTGTGCATGGGAGCTATGTCAAAAGCTTCTGAGAATACTTCAGAGTCCCGGTGCCACCGCCCCATTCCAAGGCCCTCATGGACACAAACACACATTAGACCCATCCTCAGGAAAAGTCCATTTCAACTCAGCCTCCCCGGTTGCTCCCGCAGATCCATAAGATCTAAACTGTCTTGTTGCTAGGAGAAAATTGGAATGCGAGGCTGGCTTCCCAGCCATCCATCCTCGAACGGTGCTCTGGAGTCATTCCATATGGGACGTCCTGGAGCTGTCCAACAGGTCTCAATTTTCCCGCAAAAAGAATCCTTGAAGGGGGCTTCCCACAACTCCCAACGTGGGAAAACCTCCAGGGCCTCGAGATTCCGCTCCCTTCATGAAGGGGCCGTCAGGCACAGAAACTCCAACCTGAGCCAACGTCTGATCCTCGCCTTTACCATCAAAGGCATGTGATATAGGTTAGAACTGCAGGGGGTACCTGCCGTGCCCTCACCCTGAAACCGTAGTCTAGCTTGTGATCTCAGACTTCCGTCCTCACACTCCTGGCGCCGAAGCCTTCACGTTTGGCAATTACAGACCGACAATGAAGCACTCTGCCTGCCCTCTAGAAAAAATATATTGCCTAATTAGCTGCCCAGGCAGAATAAAGGAGGAAAAATCGAAACGGCACTCGAATGTACCCAAATTATATAGTCAAACCTGGGCACTTATGCACTGTCTGACACATACTGAGCCCGGAACTCCTGAGCAACACCCAGACAGCTGACCGCACACTGAGCACATCAAACCCGCCATGGGTCTGATGCACGAGATCTCGATTCAGGTCTCAGCCAGAAACCTAGGCCTAGCTTGGCTTCTCAGACTTCCGTCCTCAGACTACTGGCACACAATCCCTCAAGTTTGGCAATCAAGAACTACAATGCAGCACTCTGCCTGCCCTCCAGAAGAAAAACATTGCCCTCTGGGGATACCCAGAAACCCCCAATGAGGATCAACCTGCACGCCATTCAGCTGTACCCCAAATATATAGGCTGACCTGGGCACTAATGCCCTTTCTGACACAGCCTGAGCCTGGACCTCCTGGCCCCACCGAGACAGCTGGCCGCACACTGAGCACATCGGACCCGCCATGGCCTTAGGTCGTCATCTCTTCTCAATTAGGATTTCAGGCTTCATAACCTAGACCTTATCTCCAAACACGGCCCGGGTTTGAAAATGATGCAGAAATCAGAAGTCTTTCCCCATGGCAAGAAACATTGTGGTTGGCATGTTGTCGAAGGTTCAGTGTACTTGAAACCAGTGAGGCCCATGAGGCCCCGAACATGCTTGCGGGCCACTTGGTCACAAACCCACATTGTGACCCTCAGCCTGAGCCCAGTCCTCAGGTAAGGCCTCTCATTGACGGATGGAGAGACAGCATATATGCTTGCCATGCCATGCCCCTAGGCACCAATTTTTAACCATAGTTCGGGTTGTCCCTTCACACTTCTCCAGGGCTCTGCTTTGGAATTCCTCTTTTGTTGGGACACCTGAGGCAACAAACCTGAAAGGAGTCCTCCCATCCCACAGATTGACGAAAAACAATTGGGATCGGGCCAAATCCACAGAGAGCAAGATTCGTCCATAGCCCATGAGGTCTCCCCAACATTCCACGACCATCGCTGATACAAAATCCAGAGACAAAAGCCTGAGCACGCGCCTCAGACTCGCTCATTCTTCATATACTGAAGAGTTCTTCAGATTAGAACCTACACGGCACTCGAATGCACCCAAAATATATTGTCTATCCTGGGCAAAATGCACTGTCTGACAACCTGAGCCCGGACCTTGTGACCAACACCCAGAGAGCTGACCGCACACTGAGCACATCAGACCCGCCATGGCCTTAGGTCATCATCTCTTCACTACCTCAGTTTTCAGGATTCAGAACCTAGAACTTATCTCCAATCACTGCCCTGTGTGATGCAGAAATAAGAACTCTTCCTTACCCATGGCAAGAAACCGTGTGGTTGGCATGTTGTCAAATGTTCAGTGTAGGAGAAACCAGCATTCACCCTGAGGCCCCGCCCATTCTTGAGTGCGACGAGGGCATAAATACGCATTGTGACCCTCAGCGTGAGTCCTGTCCTCTAGTACGTCCTCTCAGTGGCTGGACCATTAGATGTCAAAATGGGCTTGACATGTCCCTAGGCCCCAATTTTTAACCAGATTTCTGGTTGTCCCGTCGCCCCTCCCCAGGGCTCTACTCTGGAATCCCTCATTTGTGGGGGGCACCTGAGGTTGAAAAAAACAAAACAAAGCAAATCAACATTAACAGAACAACGGACTTCCTCCATCCCACAGAATGACACCAAATTCTTTGGTCGGAGCCAAACCCCCAGAGAGTAAGACTCGTCCATTTCCCATGAAGTCACCCGGAAATTTCACGACCATGAGTGACAACGATATCTAGAGACAAAAACTTGAGCAAGAGCTTCACACTCGCCCTTTTTTCATATCCCGAAGAGTTCTCCTCATGGTCTGGAGATCAGTCATGCCATACCTATGACCCGAAACATAAGCCGAGTTTGTGTTTTCAGACAACTGTCCAAACAGCCCTGGCCTACACACCCTACAGGCTCAGGCCCCTGGAGCCAAACCTGACGACTGTGCTTTCCCTCTATAAGGGAATTGTATGTGCCCATTCCAATGGACACAACCCTACTAATAGGATAAACCTCCAATGTCCCTGAGACCATCCCAATATTTGTGGCTTCCCAGGACAAACAGGGGCAATCTGGGCCCATCTGAGCACCTTCCGGCACTCAGACCCGTAGACTGATTTCCCCAGAGGTAAAAAGGAACGAACAGGCCCCTAGGCACCTATCGGATCCATTGCTTTGTTTTCCAGGCATCTCTCCTAAGAGGCCTGGTATTCAATAAGTGCATATGGCTTTTTCTTGACTCACCCATCAGAACAAATCTCATCTACACATGGGAAACTTGCACGATGGAACTGTGTGAAAGCCTGTCTTTAGGACAACCCTTCAGGTCCCCAGTGTGACCGCTTCATTCCAAGGTCTCCATAGACATAAAATCATATTAGGACACATCCACGGGAGAGTCCATTTCAACTCAGCCCCCTCGGTTGCTCCCCCAGATCCAGCAGATCTAAACTGTCTTCTTTCTTGGCGACAATTGGAATGCGAGGTGGGCTACCCAGCCATCCATCCTTAGAACCCTGCTCGGAATCTTTTTCCTGGAGCCAAGCAACAGGTCTCAATTGTCCTGTAGAAGAATCTTTGCAGTTGGGAGCTTCTCACAACTCCCATCGTGCGTAAACCGCCATGGCCTCGTGATCCCGCCCCCCTTCAAGAAGGGGCCATCAGGGACAGAATGTCCAACCTGAGCAATTGCCTGATACGCGCCCTGACTTCAAATGCACGAGATTTTGATTCAGGTCTCACACAGAAACCTAGTCCTAGCTTGGGTTCTCAGACTTCCGTCCTCAGACTACTGGCCCACAAGCCCTCCAGTTTGGCAATCAAGAACTACAATGCAGCACTCTGCCTGCCCTCCAGAAGAAAAAAATTGCCCTCTGGGGCTACCCAGAAACCCCCAATGAGGATCAACCTGCACGCCATTCAGCTGTACCCCAAATATATAGGATGACCTGGGCACTAATGCCCTTTCTGACACAGCCTGAGACTGGACCTCCTGGCCCCACCCAGTCAGCTGGCCGCACACTGATCTCATCGGACCCGCCATGGCCTTAGGTCGTCATGTCTTCTCAACCTCGAATTTCAGGCTTCAGAACCTAGACCTTATCTCCAATCACGGCCCGGGTTTGAAAATGATGCAGAAATCAGAAGTCTTTCCCCATGGCAAGAAACCTTGTGGTTGGCATGTTGTCCAACGTTCAGTGTAGGAGAAACCCGCATTCACAATGAGGCCCCGCCCCATTCTTGAGTGCGACGAGGGCATAAACACGCATTGTGACCCTCAGCGTGAGTCCTGTCCTTTAGTACGTCCTCTCAGTGGCTGGACCATTAGATGTCATAATGGGCTTGACATGTCGCTAGGTCACAATTTTTAACCAGATTTCTGGTTGTCCAGTCGCCCCTCCCCAGGGCTCTACTCTGGAATCCCTCATTTGGGGGGACACCTGAGGTGAAAAACAAAACAAAACAATTCAGCAACAACAGAACAACTTACTAATTCCATCCCACAGAATGACCCCAAATTCTTTGGACGGGGCCAAACCCCCCAGAGAGTAAGACTCGTCCATTTCCCATGAAGTCACCCGGAAATTTCACGACCATGAGTGACACGATATCCAGAGACAAAAACATGAGCAAGAGCCTCACACTCGCCCTTTTTTCAAATCCCGAAGTGTTCTCCTCATGGTCTGGAGATCAGTCATGCCTACCTATGACCCGAAACATAAGCCGAGTTTGTGTTTTCAGACAATGTCCAAACAGCCCTGGCCTACACACCCACAGGCTCAGGCCCCTGGAGCCAAACCTGAGGACTGTGCTTTCCCTCTCCAAGGGAATTGTATGTGCCCATTCAAAAGGCCACAACCCTACTAATAGGATAACCGCCAAAGTCCCTGAGGCCATCCCAATATTTGTGGCTTCCCAGGACAAACAGGGGCAATCTGGGCCCATCTGAGCACCTACCGGCACTCAGACCGGTAGACTGATGTCCCCAGAGGTAAAAAGGAACGAACAGGCCCCTAGGCACCTATCGGATCCATTGCTTTGGTTTCCAGGCATCTCTCCTCAGAGGCCTGGATTTCAATAACAGCATATGGTTGTTTCTTGACTCACCCATCAGAACAAATCTCATCTACACATGGGAAACGTGCACGATGGAGCTTGTGAAAGCCTCTCTTTAGGAGAACCCTTCAGGGCCCCAGTGCGACCGCTTCATTCCAAGGTCTCCATAGACGCAAAATCATATTAGGACACATCTACGGGAGAGTCCATTTCAACTCTGCCTCCTCGGTTGCTCTCCCAGAATCAGCAGATCTAACCTGTCTTGTTGCGTGGAGACAATTGGAATGCGAGGTGGGCTACCCAGCCATCCATCCTTAGAACCCTGCTCAGAATCATTGTCCTAGAGCCAAACACCAGGTCTCAATTGTCCTGCAGAAGAATGTTTTCAGTTTGGAGCTTCTCACAACTCCCATCTTGGGAAAACACCCATGGCGTCGTGATCCACGCCCCCTTCAAGAAGGGGCCATCAGGGACAGAATTTCCAAACTGAGCGATCGTCTGATCCTCGCCCTGACTTCAGATGCACGAGATATCCATTGAGGTCTGTAGACTGTGCCTCCAATACCCTCACCCAGAATCCTAGTTCTAGCTTGGGGTCTCAGACTTCCGTCCTCAGACTACTGGCCCACAAGCCCTCCAGTTTGGCAATCCATACTACAATGCAGCACTCTGCCTGCCCTCCAGAAGAAAAACATTGCCCTCTGGGGCTACCCAAAAACCGCCAATGAGGATCTACCTGCACGCCATTCGGGTGTACCCCAAATATATAGGCTCTCCTGGGCACTAATGCCCTTTCTGACACAGCCTGAGCCTCGACTTCCTGGCCCCACTCAGATAGCTGGCCGCACAGTGATCACATCGGACCCGCCATGGCCTTAGGACGTCATCTCTTCTCAACCTCGGTTTTCAGGCTTCAGAACCAAGACCTTATCTCCAACACGGCCCGGGTTTGAAAATGATGCAGAAATCAGAACTCTTTCCCCCCCATGCAAGAAAACCTTGTGGTTGGCATGTTGTCCAAGGTTCAGTGTAGTTGAAAACAGTGTGGCCCATGAGGCCCCGCCCATGCTTGCGGGCCACATTGGTCACAAACACACATTGTGACCCTCAGCCTGAGCCCAGTCCTCAGGTAAGGCCTCTCAGTGGCTGGATGTAGAGACAGCATATTGGGCTTGCCATGCCCCTAGGCCCCAATTTTTAACCGTAGTTCGGGTTGTCCCTTCAGTCTTCCCCAGGGCTCTGCTTTGGAATTCCTCTTTTGTTGGGACACCTGAGGTAACAAACCTGAAAGGAGTCCTCCCATCCCACAGATTGACGAAAAAAAAATTGGGATCGGGCCAAATCCACAGAGAGTAAGATTCGTCCATGGCCCATGAGGCCTCCCCAACATTTCTCGGCCATCGCTGATACAAAATCCAGAGACAAAAGCCTGAGCATGCGCCTCAGACTCGCTCATTCTTCATATCCTGAAGAGTTCTTCAGATAAGAACCTACACGGCACTCGAATGCACCCAAAATATATAGTCTAACCTGGGCACTAATGCACTGTCTGACAACCTGAGCCCGGACCTCGTGACCAACACCCAGACAGCTGACCGCACACTCAGCACATCAGACCCGCCATGGCCTTAGGTCATCATCTCTTCCCTGCCTCAGTTTTCAGGCTTCAGAACCTAGACCTTACCCTAAGTTTTCAGGCTTCAGAACCATGAACCTAACCATAACCCTGACCCCTACCCTAAGCCTTACGCTAACCCTGACCTCAACAATGTCTAACCCTAAGCCTGACCCTAAGTCTTTCTTAACCCTAACCCTAACACTAACCTTGTCTAAACCCAGCTCTGTTCTCTCCAGCAGGGACAACCCCTGCACCCAGGCCTCCCTTGTTCTGGGAGGAGGCTACATGGGGGTCACTGGATGGGCACTGCATTGAGTGGAGTGTGAGCCTTGAGCAGCATGGGGACCGGCAGCTCAGGGAGCTCTGGTGCAGCAGGAAGTTCGGTAAGGAGCCCCCAGACCGTCGTGACCTCACTTCCCTGACGACAGAGCCCAAAGGAATTGGAACCCACGTATCCAGGCACCCCATTACAGAGAAAGCCCTCTGCCCAGCTCATTTCTATGCACATCCTAAAGGAAAGGACATGTTCTTCTGCTGTACTGAAGCCGAGAGGATTCAGGGAGAAGAGAGCTCGCCGGCCAGACAAGTCACCTCCCTGGCAGGTCATATCAGGTTTCCCCAACGCCTCATGCCTTTGGCTAATTAAATCAAAAGGAGACATGAGGGGGCTCAGAGTCAGAGAGTCCCACACCTTCTATTCGACCCTAGGTCTCCTCCCCGTCTCTGTGTCTTTGTGTGTGTGTTTGTGTGTGCGCCACTGGGTTTCTGTGTCTCTGTGTAAAGAAGACCTGGCCATGCCATCGTGGATGGAGATGCCCCAAGCAGGATGAGGCTGATATGGGGTTAGAAGTCTGGTGGGTAAGTCATGTTCACCCCCCAGTTTAAGGCTGCTTAAGTGGGATCAGTTTTAGGGTCTACACCCTTCTGCCCAGGGTTTATCCTGAGACCCTGAATGGATGGGTCCATGACTCAGGAGCAGGGCTAACCCTAACAGTAACCACTAACCCTGACCCTGACACTGACTGTGAGCCCTCCCCAAACCCTAACCCAAGCCCTGACCCTGACTCTGACCCTGACCATGACTGTGATCCTTACCTGAACGCAAAACAAAACCTAAGCCTGGCAAGGACCCTGATGTGGACCCTGAACCTAAACCTAACTCTGACATTACCGTAAATATGACTAATACCTAACCATGACCCAGACCCTGACCCTAATCCTAACCCTGATGCTGATCTAAACCTGACCCTAACACTAACCCTGACACTGAATGTGAGCCTGAACCTAACTCAAACCCTAAACGAAACCCTGACCATGACACTACCACGGGCCCTGACCCGAAACCTAACGCTGAGCCTAACCCTAAAACTAACCCCTAACATTATCCCTGACACTGACCCCAACCCGGTCTAACCCCAACCCTCAAACTACCTCTAATCCTAACTCTAACCCCACTTTAACAATAATCCTGACCCTCTCCCTGACCCTGATCATAACCCTAACTCTGAACTTTGCCTATGTCAGACCTTAACCTTAAACCTGACCCTGTCCTTGACCTTAACACTGACCCTAACCCTGACTGTAAACCTAACTCTGACCCAATCCGTGATCCTGAACAGAATCGTAACCCTAAAGCTAACACTGATCCTGAACGTACTCATAAAACAGAACCTAAACATAAAGCTGACCTTACCATAACCGTAAACCTAATCCTGACCCTGACCCTAACCCTGACACTAAACCTGTCCCAAACCTAACCCTGACCCTGACATGAACCTTGCCCCCACACCAAAACTTGAACCTGACCCTAAATCTGACCATGACCCTGAACCTGACCCTAAACCTAACCTTCATCCTAACACTGATCCTGTCCCTTACTGTGACCGTAACACTAACCGTGACCCTACTGTGAGCCTGACCCTAAACCTAACCATGAACCTAACCCTAACCCTGACCCCTACCCTAAGCCTTACGCTAACCCTGACCTCAACGACGTCTAACCCTAACCCTGACCCTAAGTCTTTCTTAACCCTAACCCTAACACTAACCTAGTCTAAGCCCAGCCTTGCTCCCTCCAGCAGGGACAACAGCTGCACCCAGGCTTCCCAGGGACTAAGGGGAGGCTCTATGGGGGTCACTGGATGGGCACTGCGTTGAGTGGAGTGTGAGCCTTGAGCAGCTTGGGGACCGGTAGCTCAGGGAGCTCTGGTCGAGCAGGAAGTTCGGTAAGGAGCCCCCAGGCAGTGGTGACCTCACTTCCCTGACGACAGAGCCCAACGGAATTGGAACCCACGTATCCAGGCACCCCATTACAGAGAAAACACCCCTGCCCAGCTCATTTCTAGGCACATCCTAAAGGAAGCGACACGTTCTTCTTCTGTACTGAAGCTGAGAGGATGCAGGGAGAAGAGAGCTCGCCCACCAGACACGTCCCCTCCCTGTCAGGTCATATCAGGTTTCCCAAACGCCTCAGGCCCTTTGGCTAATAAAATCAAAACGTGACACCAGGGGGCTCAGAGTCAGAGAGTCCCACACCTTCTATTCGACTGGTGTAGCCCTTGGTCTCCTCCCTGTCTCTCTCTCTGTGTGCGTGTGTGAGTGTTTTGCCACTGGGTTTCTGTGTCTGTATGTAAAGAGGACCTGGCCATGCCATCGTGGATGGAGATGCCACAAGCAGGATCAGGCTGATGATGGGTTAGATGCCTGGTGGGCAAGTCATGAGTCCATGACCCAGGAGCGGGGCGAACCCTAACAGTAACCACTAACCATGACCCTGACACTGACTCTGAGCCTGCCCCAAACCCTAACCCGAACCCTGACCCTGACCCTGACGCTAAAAACTGACCGTGATCCCGACCTGAACCCTTAATCTGAACCTGAGCCTGACACTGACCTTGTCCGGATCCTGGACCTAAAACTAACTCTGGAATAACCTAGCTATGACTCATCCCTAACCGTGACCCTGACCCTGACCCTAAACCTAATACTGACCTTGAACTAACCCTGACCCTAACTGAACCCTGTCCGTGACTGTGTGCCTGACCCTAAAACTAACCCTAAGGTAACCCTAACCGTGACCCTTATACGGACCCTGAACCTAAACCGAACACTGACCCTGACCCTAACACTAACCCCTACCATAAACCAAACCCTCACCCTACCTTACGCAGTCTAACCCTAACCCACACGTTAACACTACTAACTCTAACACTAACCCCATCCCAAATTTTCCCATAAACCTAACTGTGAACCTTAACCGAACATAAAGCAAAGCCTGAACCTAAATCTGACCCTGGCCCTGACCTTCACCTGACCCTGACCCTGACCCTAATCCTAACCATGACCTTAACACTGACCAACATAACCCTGTCCCTGACCGGAATGTGGACTTTAACCAATACCTGATCCTGACGCTAAACATGACACTGGCCCAAACTTCACCCTGACGCTGACCCAGGCCATGACCATCAACCTAACCCTGACACTAACAGTGACCCTGATCCAAACCTAACACTAACCCTGAGACTGAATGTGAGCCTGACCCTAACTCTACCCCTAAACATAACCCTAACCCTGACAGTACCACGGGTCCTCCGCCGATCCTTTCCCTGAACCTAACCCTAACACTATACTCTAACCCTACCGCGGATCCTGACCCTAACCAATCTACCCTAACCCTCAAACTAACTCTAACCCTAACACTAAACCTAAACTTTAACAATAACCCTTACCTTTTACCTGACTATGATCATAACCCTAACCCTGAACTTTGCCTCTACCAGACCCTGACCCTAAACCTGACCCTGGCCCTGACCCTAAACCTAACCATGACATTAACACTGACCACTACATAACCTTGTCCCTAACCCAAATGTGGACTTTGAACCAATACCTGATCCTGACCCTAAACCTGACACTGGCTCTAAACTTCACCCTGACCCTGACCCAGGCCATGATCATAAACCTAACCCTGAGCCTAATAGTGATCCCGACCCTGACCTGAACACTAAACCTGAGCCTGGCTGTTAGCCTACCCTACTCTAACCGTAAATGTAACCTGTAACCTGACCCTGACACTAACGCGGGCCCTACCCCGAATCCTATTGCTGAAACTAACCCTAACACTAATCCCTAACCTACCACGGACCCTGACCCTAACAAGTTCTAACCCTAACCATCAACCTAACGCTAACCCTAACACTAACGCTGAACTTTAACAATAACCCTGACCCTATAGCTGACTATGATCCTAACCCTAACCCTGAACTTTGCCTATACCAGACACTGACCCTAAACCTAACCCTGAAAATTGCTATTAGGGACCCTGATCCTAAACCTGACCATGGCCCTGACCCTAAACCTAACCATGACCCTAACAATGACCACTACATAACCCTGTCCCTGACCCGAATGTGGACTTAAAACCAATACCTGATCCTGACCGTAAACCTGACACTGACCCTGACCCTGACTCTGACAGTAATGGTAACCCTGACCCTATTGTGAGCCTGACCCTAAAACTAACCATGAACCTAACCCTAACCCTGACCCCTACCCTAACCCTAACACTAACCCTGACCCCAACAATGTCTCACCCTAACCCTAACCCTAAGTCTCTCGCTCTCGCTAACACTAACCCTAACCCTAACCCTAACCCTAACCTTAACTCGGTCTGAACCCATCTCTGTTCCCAGAAGCGGGGACAATAGTTGCATCCAGGACTCCCAGGGGCTGGGATTGGCTGTGTGGGGGGTCACGGGATGAACAGGGCATGGAGTGGTGGGTGAGCCTTGAGCAGCTAGGGGATGGGCACGCTCAGGGTGCTCTGGTGGGAGCAGAAAGTTTGGTAAGGAGCCCCCATTCAATGGTGACCTCACTTCCCTGACGACAGAGCCCAACGGAATTAGAATCCACGTATCCAGGCACCCCCCATTACAGAGAAAAAACCCCCCTGCCCAGCTCATTTCTAGGCACATCCTAAAGGAAGCGACATGTTCTTCTTCTGTACTGAAGCCCTGAGGATGCAGGGAGAAGAGAGCTCACCCACCATACACGTCCCCTCACTGGCAGGTCATATCAGGCTTCCCCAACGCCTCAGGCCCTTTGGCAAATAAAATCAAAAGGTGATACCAGGGGGCTCAGAGTCAGAGAGTCCCACACCTTTTAATTGAGCGGTATAGCTCTAAGTCTCCTCCCCATGTGTGTGTGTGTGTGTGTGTGTGTGTGTGTGTGTGTGTGTGTGTGTGTGTGTGTGTGTGTGTGCCTCTGGGTGTCTGTGGCTCTGTGTGTAAAGAGGACCTGGCCATGCCATCGTGGGTGAAGATGTCCCAAGCAGGAGCAGGCTGATGAGGGGTTAGATGCCTGGTCGGCAGGTCATGTTTACATCCCAGTGTAATGCTGGCTAAGTGGGATCGGGTGTGGGGTCTACAGCCTTCTGCCCAGGGTTTTTCCTGAGAACCTAAAGGGAGGGGACAATGAACCAGGAGCGGGGAGAACCCTAACAGTAACCACTGACCGTGACCCTGACACTGTGAGCCTGCCCCAAACCCTTACCCGAGCCCTGACCCTGATCCTGACCCTAACCCTGACCGTGATCCTGACCTGAACCCTAAACCTAAACCTAAGCCTGATGCTGACCCTGATCCGGACCCTGAACCTAAACCTAAGTCTGAGATAACCTAACTATGACTCATCCCTAAACAGGACCCTGACCTGACCCTAATCCTAGTCCTGACGCTGACCTAACCCTGACCCTAACCCTAACCCTGACCCTGACTGTGTGCCTGACCCTAAACCTAAACCTAAAGGTAACCCTAACACTGACCCTAATATGGACCCTGTACCCAAACCGAACACTGACCCTGACCCTAACACTAACCACTACCCTAAACCAAACCCTCACCCTGACATAACCCTGTCTAACCCTAACCCACACGATAACACTACTTCTAACTCTAACCCTAACCCCATCCCAAACTTTTCCCCTAACCTAACTGTGAACCTGAGCTGAACATAAAGCAAAGACTGAACCTAAACCTGACCCTGGCCCTGACCTTAACCGGACTCTGACCCTGACCCTAATCCTAACCATGACCTTAACATTGACCACTACATAACCCTGTCCCTGACCCAAATGCGGACTTTAACCAATACCTGATCCTGACGCTAAACCTGACACTGGCCCAAACTTCACCCTGACCCTGACCCAGGCCATGACCATCAACCTAACCCTGACCCTAACAGTGACCCTGACTCAAACCTAACACTAACCCTGAGACTGAATGTGAGCCTGACCCTAACTCTACCCCTAAACGTAACCTTAACCCTGACACTACCACGGGTCCTCCGCTGATCCTATCGCTGAACCTAACCCTAACACTATACTCTAACCCTTCCTCGAACCCTGACCCTAAACATGTCTAACCCTAACCCTCAAACTAACTCTAACCCTAACACTAACCCTAAACTTTAACAATAACCCTTACCCTATACCTGCCTATGATCATAACCCTAACCCTGAACTTTGCCTCTACCAGACCCTGACCCTAAACCTGACCCTGGCCCTGACCCTAAACCTAACCATGACACTAACACTGACCACTACATAACCTTGTCCCTAACCCAAATGTGGACTTTGAACCAATACCTGATCCTGACCCTAAACCTGACACTGGCTCTAAACTTCACCCTGACCCTGACCCAGGCCATGATCATAAACCTAACCCTGAGCCTAATAGTGATCCCGACCCTGACCTGAACACTAAACCTGAGCCTGGCTGTTAGCCTACCCTACTCTAACCGTAAATGTAACCCTGACCCTGACACTAACGCGGGCCCTACCCCGAATCCTATTGCTGAAACTAACCCTAACACTAACCCCTAACCTACCACGGACCCTGACCCTAACAAGTTCTAACCCTAACCATCAACCTAACGCTAACCCTAACACTAACGCTGAACTTTAACAATAACCCTGACCCTATAGCTGACTATGATCATAACCATAACCCTGAACTTTGCCTATACCAGACACTGACCGTAAACCTAACCCCCTGAAAATTGCTATTAGGGACCCTGATCCTAAACCTGACCATGGCCCTGACCCTAAACCTAACCATGACTGTAACACTGACTACTGCATAACCTTGTCCCAACCCAAATGTGGACTTTGAACCAATACCTGATCCTGACACTAAACCTGACACTGCCCTAAACTATACCCTGACCCTGACGCAGGCCATGACCATAAACCTAACCCTGACCCTAACACTGACCCTAACCCTGACCCTAACACTAACCCTGACACTGAATGTGAGCCTGACCCTAACTCTACCCCTAAACATAACCCTGACCCTGACACTAACACGTGCCCTCCGCGAATCTTATCGCTGAAACTAACCCTAACACTAAACCCTAACCCTACCACGGACCCTGACCGTAACGAGGGCTAACCCTAACCCTCAACCGAACTCTAACCCTAAACCTAACCCTAAACATAAACAATAACCCGGACCCTATGCCTGATTATGATCATTACCCTTACCCGGAACTTTGCACATAGCAGTCCCTGACCCTAAATCTGACCCTGGCCCAGACTCTAAACAGAACCATGACCCTAACAATGACCACAAAATAATCCTGTCCCTGACCCGAATGTGGACTTTAAACCAATACCTGAACCTGACCGTAAACCTGACACTGGCCCTAGACTTCACCATGACCCTGACCCAGGCAAAGACTATAAACCTAACCCTGACTCTAACAGTGATGCTGACCCTGGCCCTAACACTAACCCTGACATTGAATGGGAGCCTGACTCTAACTCTAACCCTAAACGTAACCCGCACCCTGATACTAACATGGGCCCTGACGCGAAACCTAACGCTGAACCTAACCCTAAAACTAACCCCTAACATTATGCCTGACACTGACCCAAACCCAGTCTAACCCTAACCCTCAACCTAGCTCTAACCCTAACCCTAAACCCACTTTAACAATTATCCTAACCCTCTCCCTGAACCTGATCATAACCCTAACTCTGAACATTGCCTATGTCAGAACTTAACCTTAAAACTGACCCTAGCCTTGACCTTAACTCTGACCCTAACCGTGACTGTAAACCTAACTCTGACCCATCCGTGATCCTGAACAGAATCTTCACCCTAAATCTCACCCTATTCCTGAACCTACTCATAAAACAGAACCTAAACATAAAGCTGACCTTACCATAACCATAAACCTATCCTGACCCTGACCCTAACACTGACACTAAACCTGTCCCAAACCTAACCCTGATCCTGACATGAACCTTGCCCCCAAACAGAAACTTGACCATGATCCTGAAACTGACCCTTAACTTAACCGTCACCCTAACACTGACCCTGACCCTGACTCTGACCATAACAGTAATCCTGACCCTACTGTGAGCCTGACCCTAAACCTAACCATGATCCTAACCCTAACCCTGACCCCTACCCTAACCCTAATGCTAACCCTGACCCCAACGATGTCTCACCCTAACCCTAACCCTAAGTCTCTTGCTAACACTAACACTAACCCTAACCCTAACCCTAACCTTAACTCGGTCTGAACCCATCTCTGTTCCCAGAAGTGGGGACAACAGTTGCATCCAGGACTCCCAGGGGCTGGGTTTGGCTGTGTGGGGGTCACTGGATGAACAGGGCATGGGGTGGTGGGTGAGCCTTGAGCAGCTAGTGGATGGGCACGCTCAGGGTGCTCTGGTGGGAGCAGAAAGTTTGGTAAGGAGCCCCCATTCAATGGTGACCTCACTTCCCTGACGACAGAGCCCAAGGGAATTAGAATCCACGTATCCAGGCACCCCATTACAGAGAAAACCCCCCTGCCCAGCTCATTTCTAGGCACATCCTAAAGGAAGCGACATGTTTTTCTGCTGTACTGAAGCCCTGAGGATGCAGGGAGAAGAGAGATCACCCGCCATACACATCCCGTCACTGGCAGGTCATATCAGGCTTCCCCAACGCCTCAGGCCCTTTGGCAAATAAAATCAAAAGGTGACACCAGGGGGCTCAGAGTCAGAGATTCCCACACCTTTTGATCGAGCGGTATAGCTCTAAGTCTCCTCCCCGTGTGTGTGTGTGTGTGTGTGTGTGTGTGTGTGTGTGTAAAGAGGACCTGGCCATGCCATCGTGGGTGGAGATGTCCGGAGCAGGAGCAGGCTAAAGAGGGGTTAGATGCCTGGTGGGCAGGTCATGTTTACATCCCAGTGTAATGCTGGCTAAGTGGGATCGGGTGTGGGGTCTACAGCCTTCTGCCCAGGGTTTTTCCTGAGAACCTAAAGGGAGGGAACAATGAACCAGGAGCGGGGTGAACCCTAACAGTAACCACTGACCCTGACCCTGATCCTGACACTGTGAGCCTGCCCCAAACCCTAACCCGAGCCCTGACCCTGACCCTGAACCTAACCCTGACCGTGATCCCGACCTGAACCCTAAACCTAAACCTAAGCCTGACGCTGACCCTGATCCGGACCGTGAACCTAAACCTAAGTCTGAGATAACCTAACTATGACTCATCCCTAAACGTGACCCTACCTGAATCTAATCCTAATCCTGACACTGATCTAACCCTGACCCTAACCCTAACCCTGTCCGTGACCGTGTGTGTGACCCTAAACCTATCCCTAAAGGTAACCCTAACCCTGACCCTAATACGGACCCTCAAACCAAACCGATCGTTGACCCTGACAATAACACTAATCCCTACCCTAAACCAAACCCGAACGCTGACCTTACGCTGTCTAACCCTAACCCTCACCATACCACTACTTCTAACTCTAACCGTAACCCCATCCCAAACTTATCCCCTAAACCTAAATGTGACCATGAACCGAACATAAAGCAAAGCCTGAACCTAAACCTAACCCTGACACTGACCTTCACCTGAAACTGACCCTGACCCTAATCCTAACCATGACCCTAACACTGACCACTACACAACCCTGTCCCTGACCCGAATGTGGACTTTAAACCAATACATGATCCTGAAGCCAAACCTGACACGGGGCCTAAAACTTCACCCTGAACCTGACCCAGACAATGACAATCAACCTATCCCTGACCCTAACAGTGACCCCGACCCAGACCTGAACACTAAACCACACCCTGACTGTGAGGCTGACCCTTACTGTAACCCTAAACTTAACCCTGACCCTGACACTAACAAGGGCCATACCCTGAAACCTAACGCTGAACCTAACCCTAAAACTAACCCCTAACATTATCCCTGAAACTGACACTAACCTGTTCTAACCCTAACCCTCAACCTACCTCGAACCCTAACCCTAACCCCACTTTAACAATTATCCTAACCCTCTCCCTGAACCTGATCATAACCCTAACTCTGAACATTGCCTATGTCAGAACTTAACCTTAAAACTGACCCTGGCCTTGACCTTAACTCTGACCCTAACCCTGACTGTAAACCTAACTCTGACCCAATCTGTGATCCTGAACAGAATCGTCACCCTAAATCTCACCCTGATCCTGAACCTACTCATAAAACAGAACCTAAACATAAAGCTGGCCTTACCATAACCATGAACCTAACCCTGACCCTGACCCTAACCCTGACAATAAACCTGTCCCAAATCTAAACCTGACCCTGACATGAACCTTGCCCCCACACCAAAACTTGAACCTGACTCTAAATCTGACCATGACACTGAACCTGACCCTAAAAAACTAACTGTCATCCTAACACTGACCCTGTCCCTGACTGTGACCGTAACGCTAACCGTGACCCTACTGACCCTAAACCTAACATGAACCTAACCCTAACCCTGACCCCTACCCTAAGCTTTACGGTAAGCCTGACCTCAACGACGTCTAACCCTAACCCTGACCCTAAGTCTTTCTTAACCCTAACCCTAACACTAATCTAGTCTAAACCCAGCTCTGTTCCTTCCAGCGGGGACAACAGCTGCACCTAGTCCTCCCAGGGGGTGGGAGGAGGCTGTATGGGGGTCACTGCATGGGCACTGCGTTGAGTGGAGTGTGAGCCTTGAGCAGCTTGGGGACCAGTGGATCAGGGAGCTCTGGTCGAGCAGGAAGTTCGGTAAGGAGCCCCCAGGCAGTAGTGACCTCACTTCCCTGATGACAGAGCCCAAGGGAATTGAAATCCGCGTATCCAGTCACCCCATTACAGAGAAAACCCCAATGCCCAGCTCATATCTAGGCACATCCTAAAGGAAGCGACATGTTCTTCTGCTGTACTGAAGCTGAGAGGATGCAGGGAGAAGACAGCTCGCCCGCCAGACAAGTCCCCTACCTGGCAGGTCATATCAGGTTTCCCCAACGCTTCAGGCCCTTTGGCTAATAAACTCAAAAGGGGACACCAGGGGGCTCAGAGTCAGAGAGTCCCACACCTTCTTATCGACCAGTGTAGCCCTAGGTCTCCTCCCTGTCTCTGCTCTGTGTGTGTGTGTGTGTGTGTGTGTGCTTGTGTGTGTGTGCCACTGGGTTTCTGTGTCTGTGTGTAAAGAGGACCTGGCTATGCCATCGTGGGTGGAGATGACCCAAGCAGGATCAGGCTGATGAGGGTTTAGATATCTGGTGGGCAAGTCATGTTCACACCCCAGTTTAAGGCTGGTTAAGTTGGATCGGGTGTAGGGTATACACCCTTCTGCCCAGGGTTTATCCTGAGACCCTGAACGGATGGGTCCATGACCCAGGATCAGGGCTAACCCTAACAGAACCACTAACCCTGACCCTGACACTGACTGTGAGCCTGCCCTATACCTAACCCAAGCCCTGACCCTGACCCTGACCCAGACTGTGATCCTGACCTGAACCCTAAACCTAAACCTAAGCCTGACACTGACCCTGATGTGGACCCTGAACCCAAACCTAACTCTGACATTACCGTAACCATGACTGAAACCTAACAAGGACCCTGACCCTGACCCTAATCCTAATCCTGACGCTGACCTAACCCGGACGCTAACCCTAAGCCTGAACGTGACTGTGAGCCTGACGCTAGCCCTAAAACTAAAGGTAACTCTAACCATGAACCTCTACGGACCCTGAACCTAAACCTAAGGCTGAACCTGACCCTAACACTAACCCCTCCCCTAAACCAAACCCTAACCCTGACCTTATGCTGTCTAACCCAACCTAACCATAACCCTACTTCTAAATCTAACCCATACCCCATCCCAAACCCTACCGCCAAAACCTAAGTGTGACACTGAACCGAATATTGACCCTATACCAAAGCCTGACCCTCAACCTGACCCTGGCCCTGACCTTCATCTGACCGTGACCCTGACCCTAATCCAAACCATGACACTACACTAACCACTACATAAACCTGTCCCTGAACCAAATGTGGATTTTAAACCAACCTGAACCTGACCCTCAACCTGACACTGGCGCTAACCTCACCCTGAGCGTGACCCAGACCATGAATATAAACCTAACCTTGACCCTAACAGTGACCCCGACCCTGACCTGAAAACTAAACCTGACCCTGACTGTGAGCCTGACCTTAACTCGAACCATAAATGTAACTCTGACCCTGACGCTGACACTGGCACTCCTCGAATCCTATTGCTGATCCTAACCCTAACACTAACCCCTAAACCTACCACGGACACTGACCCTAACAAGTTCTAACCCTAACAGTCAACCTAACGCTAACCCTAACACTAACCCTAAACTTAAACAATAACCATGACCCTATACCTGATAATGATCATAACCCTAACACGGAACTTTGCCTATACCAGACCCTGACCCTAAATCACCCTCACCCTGACCCTAAACCTAACCATGACCCTCACAATGACCACAACATAACCCTGTCCCTGACCCGAATGTGGACTTTAAACCAATACCTGGTCCTACCATAAACCTGACACTGGCCCTAGACTTCACCCTGAGCCCGACCCAGGCAAAGACCATAAACTTAACTCTGACCCAAACAATGACCCTGACCCTGAAACTAACACTAAACCTGACACTGAATGAGAGCCTGACCCTAACTCTAACCCTAAACGTAACCCTGACCCTGACACTAACATGGCCCCTGACCCGAAACCTAAGGCTGAACCTAACCCCAAAAAAAAACCCCTAACATTATCCCTGACACTGTCCCTAACCCAGTCTAACCCTAACCCTCAACCTATCTCTAAGACTAACTCTAACCTCACTTTAACAATTATCCTGACCCTCTCTCTGAACCTGATCATAACCCTAACTCTGAACATTGCCTATGTCAGAACTTAACCTTAAAACTGACCCTGACCTTGACCTTAACACTGACCCTAACCCTGACTGTAAACCTAACTCTGACCCAATCCGTGAGCCTGAACAGATTAGTAACCCTAAAGCTAACCCTGATCCTGAACCTACTCATAAAACAGAACCTAAACATAAAGCTGACCTTACCATAACCATGAACCTAACCCTGACCCTGACCCTAACCCTGACACTAAACCTGTCCCAAACCAAACCCTGACCTGACATGACCTTGCCCCCAAACCAAAACTTGAACCTGACCCTAAAACTGACTATGACCCTGAACCTGACCCTAAACCTAACCGTGAGCCTAACACTGACCCTGACCCTGACTCTGACCATAACGATAACCCTGAACCTACTGTGATCCTGACCCTAAACCTGACCATGAACCTAACCCTAACCCTGACCCCTACCCTAAGCCTTATGCTAACCCTGACCCCAAAGACGTCTAACCCTAAACCTGACCCTAAATCTTTCTTAACCCTAACCATAACACTAACCTGGTCTAAACCCAGCTCTGTTCCCTCCAGCGGGGAAAACAGCTGCACGCAGGCCTCCCAGGGGCTGGGGGGAGGCTGTATGGGGGTCACAGGATGGGCACTGCATTGAGTGGTGTGTGAGCCTTGAGCAGCATGGGGAACAGCGGCTCAGGGAGCTCTGGTGGAGCAGGAAGTTTGGTAAGGAACCCCCAGGCAGTGGTGACCTCACTTCCTTGACGAAGGGCCCAATGGAATTGGAACCCACGTATCCAGGCATCCCATTACAGAGAAACGCCCTCCCCGCTCTTTCTAGGCACATCCTAAAGGAAGCGACATGTTCTTCTGCTGTACTGAAGCCGAGAGAGGATGCAGGGAGAAGAGAGCTGGCCCGTCTGACACGTCCCCTCCCTGGCAGGTCATATCAGGTTTCCCCAATGCCTCAGGCCCTTTGGCTAAAAAATCAAAAGGTGACACCAGGGGGCTCAGATCAGAGAGTCCCATACCTTCTGATCCACTCGTATAGGCTTAGGTCTCTTCCCCGTTTGTGTGTGTGTGTGTGGGGGGGTGCCTCTGTGTGTCTGTGTGTCTGTGTGTAAAGAGGTCCTGGCTATGCCATCGAGGGTGGAGATGCCCCAAACATGATCAGGCTGATGAGGGTTTAGATATCTGGTGGGCAAGGCATGTTCACACTCCAGTTTAAGGCTGGTTAAGTGGGATCGGGTGTAGGGTCTACACCCTTCTGCCCAGGGTTTATCCTGAGACCCTGAACGGATGGGTCCATGACCCAGGATCAGGGCTAACCCTAACAGTAACCACTAACCCTGACCCTGACCCTGACTGACTCTGAGACTGCCCCAAAAAACCTAACCCAAGCCCTGACCCTGACCCTGAAACTGACCCTGACTGTGATCCTGACCTGAACCCTAAACCTAAACCTAAGCCTGACACTGACCCTGATGTGGACCCTGAACCTAAACCTAACTCTGACATTACTGTACCATGACTCAAACCTAACCAGGACCCTGACCGTGACCCTAATCCTAACCCTGACGCTGACCTAACCCGGACCCTAACCCTAACCCTGATCGAGACTTGAATTGACCCTAAACCTAAACCTTATGGTAACTCTAACCATGACCCTAATAAGGACCCTGAACCTACACCTCATGCTGACCCTGAACCTAACACTAACCCCTACCCTAAACCAAACCCTAAACCTGACCTTATGCTGTCTAACCCACCCTAACCATAACCCTACTTATAAATCTAACCCAAACCCCATCCCAACCCCTACCACCAAAACCTAAGAATGACACTGAACCAAATATTGACCCTCTACCAAAGCCTGACCCTCAACCTGACCCTGGCCCTGACCTTCATCTGACCGTGACCCTGACCCTAATCCAAACCATGACACTAACACTGACCACTACATAAACCTGTCCCTGACCCAAATGTGGATTTTAAACCAACCTGAACCTGACCCTCAACCAGACACTGGTGCTAAACTTCACCCTGAGCGTGACCCAGACCATGACCATAAACCTAACCTTGACCCTAACAGTGACCCCGACCCTGACCTGAAAACTAAACCTGACCCTGACTGTGAGCCTGACCTTAACTCGAACCATAAATGTAACTCTGACCCTGACGCTGACACTGGCACTCCTCGAATCCTATTGCTGATCCTAACCCTAACACTAACCCCTAAACCTACCACGGACACTGACCCTAACAAGTTCTAACCCTAACAGTCAACCTAACGCTAACCCTAACACTAACCCTAAACTTAAACAATAACCATGACCCTATACCTGATAATGATCATAACCCTAACACGGAACTTTGCCTATACCAGACCCTGACCCTAAATCACCCTCACCCTGACCCTAAACCTAACCATGACCCTCACAATGACCACAACATAATAACCCTGTCCCTGACCCGAATGTGGACTTTAAACCAATACCTGATCCTACGTAAACCTGACACTGGCCCTAGACTTCACCCTGACCCCGACCCAGGCAGAGAACATAAACTTAACTCTGACCCAAACAATGACACTGACGCTGAAACTAACACTAAACCTGACACTAAATGTGAGCCTGACCCTAACTCTAACCCTAAACGTAACCCTGACCCTGACACTAACATGGGCCCTGACCTGAAAGCTAAGGCTGAACCTAACCCTAAAAAAAAAAAAACTAACATTATCCCTGACACTGACCCTAACCCAGTCTAACCCTAACCCTCAATCTACCTCTAAGCCTAACCTGTCCCAAACCTAACCCTGACCCTGACATGAACCTTGCCACCAAACCAAAACTTGAACCTGACCGTAAATCTGACCATGACCCTGCCTGGACATAAACCTAACCGTCAGCCTAACACTGACCCTGACCCTGACTCTGACTGTAACGCTAACCCTGAACCTACTGTGATCCTGACCCTAAACCTAACCATGAACCTAACCCTAACCCTGACCCCTACCCTAAGCCTTACGCTAACCCTGACCCCAAAGATGTCTAACCCTAAACCTGACCCTACGTCTTTCTTAGCCCTAACCCTAACACTAAGCTGGTCTAAACCCAGCTCTGTTCCCTCCAGCGGGGAAAACAGCTGCACCCAGGCCTCCCAGAGTCTGGGAGGAGGCTGTATGTGGGTCAATGGATGGGCACTGCATTGAGTGGAGTGTGAGCCTTGAGCAGCGTGGGGACCGGCGGCTCAGGGAGCTCTGGTGGAGCAGGAAGTTTGGTAAGGAACCCCCAGGCATTCGTGACCTCACTTCCTTGACGAAGGGCCCAACGGAATTGGAACCCACATATGCAGGCATCCCATTACAGAGAAACGCCCTCCCCCAGCTCTATCTAGGAACATCATAAAGGAAGCACCACGTTCTTCTACTGTACTGAAGCCCAGAGGATGCAGGGAGAAGTGAGCTCGCCCGCCAGACACGTCCCCTCCCTGGCAGGTCATATATCAGGTTTCCCCAACGCCTCAGGCCCTTTGGCTAATAAAATCAAAAGGTGACACCAGTGGGCTCAGAGTCGGAGAGTCCCACACCTTCTGATCTATGGGTGTAGCCCTAGGTGTCCTCCCTGTCTCTCTCCCTGTGTGTGTGTGTGTGTGTGTGTGTGTGTGTGTGTGTGTGTGTGTGAGTGCGAGTGCCTCTGGGTGTCTGTGTGTCTGTGTGTAAAGAGTACCTGGCCATGCCATACTGGGTGGAGATGCCCCAAGCAGGATGAGGCTGATATGGGGTTAGATGTCTGGTGGGTAAGTCATGTTCACACCCCAGTTTAAGGCTGCTTAAGTGGGATCAGTTGTAGGGTCTACACCCTTCTGCCCAGGGTTTATCCTGAGACCCTGAATGTATGAGTCCATGACTCAGGAGCGGGGCTAACCATAACAGTAACCACTAACCCTGACCCTGACACTGACTGTGAGCCTGCCCCAAACCCTAACCCAAGCCCTGACCCTGACTCTGACCCTGACCCTTACTGTGATCCTTACCTGAACCATAAACCGAAACCTAGCCTGGCAAGGACCCTGATGTGGACCCTGAACCTAAACCAAACTCTGACATTACCGAAAATATGACTAATACCTCACCATGACCCATACCCTGACCCTAATCCTAACCCTGACGCAGACCTATCCCTGACCCTAACACTAACACTGACACTGAATGACCGCGAAATCAACAGAACACTAAACCTGACCCTGACTGTGAGACTGAAACTAACTCTGACCCTAAATGTAACCCTGACCCTGACACTAACATGGGCCCTCCCTCTCTAATCCTATATCTGAACCTAACCCTAACACTAACCCGTAACCCTACCACGGACCCTGACCCTAACAAGTTCTAACCCTAACCGTCAACCTAACGCTAAACATAAAACTAACCCTAAACTTTAACAATAACCCTGACCCTATACCTGACTAAGATCATAACCCTAACCCTGAACTTTGCCTATACCAGACCCTGACCCTAAACCGGACACTGGCCCTGACCCTTAACCTAACCATGATCCTAACAATGACCACTACATAACCCTGTCCTTGACCCGAATGTGTACTTTAAACCAATACCTGATCCTGACCGTAAACCTGACACTGGTCCTAGACTTCACCCTGTCCCCGACCCAGGCAAAGACCAGAAACCTAAGTCTGACCCTAACAGTGACACTGACCCTCACCCTAACACTAAACCTGACACTGAATGTGAGCCTGAACCTATCTCTAACCTTAAACGTAACCGTGACCCTGACACTAACACGGGCCCTGACCCGAAACCTAACGCTGAACCTAACCCTAAAAAAACCCCTAACATTATCCCTGACACTGACCCTAACAAAGTCTAACCTAACCCTCAACCTACCTCTAAGCCTTACTCTAACCCCACTTTAACAATTATCCTGACCCTCTCCCTGAACCTGATCATAACCCTAACTCTGAACATTGCCTATGTCAGAACTTAACCTTAAAACTGACCCTGGCATTGACCTTAACACTGACCCTAACCCTGACTGTAAACCTAACTCTGACCCAATCCGTGAGCCTGAACAGATTAGTAACCCTAAAGCTAACCCTGATCCTGAATCTACTCATAAAACAGAACCTAAACCTAAAGCTGACCTTACCATAACCATGAACCTAACCCTGACCCTGACCCCCTAACCCTGACACTAAACCTGTCCCAAACCTAACCCTGACCTGACATGACCTTGCCCCCAAACCAAAACTTGAACCTGACCCGAAAACTGACCATGACCCTGAATCTTACCCTAAACGTAACCGTGAGCCTAACACTGACCCTGAGCCTGACTCTGACCGTAACGCTAATCCTGAACCTACTGTGAGCCAGACCCTAAACCTAACCATGAACCTAACCCTAACCCTGACCCCTACCCTAAGCCTTATGCTAACCCTGACCCCAAAGACGTCTAACCCTAACCCTGACCCTAATTCTTTCTTAACCCTAACCCTAACACTAACCTGGTCTAAAACCAGCTCTTTTCCATCCAGTGGGGAAAACAGCTGCACGCAGGCCTCCCAGGGGCTGGGGGGAGGCTGTATGGGGGTCACAGGATGGGCACTGCATTGAGTGGAGTGTGAGCCTTGAGCAGCGTGGGGACCGGCGGTTCAGGGAGCTCTGGTGGAGCAGGAAGTTTGGTAAGGAACCCCCAGGCAGTGGTGACCTCACTTCCTTGACGAAGGGCCCAACGGAATTGGAACCCACGTATCCAGGCATCCATTACAGAGAAACGCCCTCCCCAGCTCTATCTAGGCCACATCCTAAAGGAAGCGACATGTTCTTCTGCTGTACTGAAGCCGAGAGGATGCAGGGAGAAGAGAGCTGGCCCGTCTGACACGTCCCCTCCCTGGCAGGTCATATCAGGTTTCCCCAATGCCTCAGGCCCTTTGGCTAAAAAATCAAAAAGTGACACCAGGGGGCTCAGATCAGAGAGTCCCACACCTTCTGATCCACTCTTATAGGCTTAGGTCTCCTCCCCTCTGTGTGTGGGTGTGTGTGTGTGGGGGGGGTGCCTCTGTGTGTCTGTGTGTCTGTGTGTAAAGAGGTCCTGGCTATGCCATCGAGGGTGGAGATGCCCCAAGCAAGCAGGATCAGGCTGATGAGGGCTTAGATATCTGGTGGTCAAGTCATGTTCACACCCCAGTTTAAGGCTGGTTAAGAGGGATGGGGTGTAGGGTCTACACCCTTCTGCCCAGGGTTTATCCTGAGACCCTGAACGGATGGGTCCATGACCCAGGATTAGGGCTAACCCTAACAGTAACCACTAACCCTGACCCTGACCCTGACTGACTGTGAGACTGCCCCAAACCCTTACCAAAGCCCTGACCCTGACCCTGACCCTGACCCTGACTGTGATCCTGACCTGAACCCTAAACATAAACCTAAGCCTGACACTGACCCCTATGTGGACCCTGAACCTTAGCCTAACTCTGACATTACCGTAACCATGACTCAAACCTAACCAGGACCCTGACCCTGACTCTAATCCTAACCCTGACGCTGACCTAACCCGGACCCTAAACCTAATCCTGACCGTGACTTGTGCTTGACCTTAACCCTAAACCTAATGGTAACTCTAACCATGATCCTAACAAGGACCCTGAACCTAAACATCATGCTGACCCTGACCTTAACACTAACCCCTAACCTAAACAAAAACCCTAACCCTGACATTACGATATCTATCCCTAATCCTAAACATAACCCTACTTCTAACTCTAACCCTAACCCCAATCCCAAACCCTACCGCCAAAACGTAACTGTGACAGTGAACCGAACATTGACCCTATACGAAAGCCTGACCCTCAACCTGACCCTGGCCCTGACATTTACCGGACCCTGACTCTGACCCTAATCCTAACCTTGACACTAACTCTGACAACTAAATAAACCTATCCCAGACCCGAATGTGGACTTTAAACCAATACCTGAACCTGACCCTAAACAGGACACTGGTGCTAATCTTCACCCTGACCCTGACCCAGACCATGACGATAACCTAACCCTGACCCTTACAGTGACCGCGAAATCAACAGAACACTAAACCTGACCCTGACTGTGAGACTGAAACTAACTCTGACCCTAAATGTAACCCTGACCCTGACACTAACATGGGCCCTCCCCCGAAACGTATCTCTGAACCTAACCCTAACACAAACCCCTAACCCTACCACGGACCCTGACCCCAACAAGTTCTAACCCTAACCGTCAACCTAACGCTAAATGTAGAACTAACCCTAAACATTAACAATAAACCCTGAGCCTATACCTGACTCTGATCATAACCCTAACCCTGAACTTTGCCTATACCAGACCCTGACCCTAAACCGGACACTGGACCTGACCCTTAACCTAACCATGAACCTAACAATGACCACTACATAACCCTGTCCCTGACACGAATGTGGACTTTAAACCAATACCTGATCCTGACCGTAAACCTGACACTGGCCCTAGACTTCACCCTGAACCCGACCCAGGCAAAGACCAGAAACCTAAGCCTGACCCTAACAGTGACCCTGACCCTCACCCTAACAATAAACCTGACACTGAAAGTAAGCCTGAACCTATCTCTAACCCTAAACGTAACCCTGACCCTGACACTAACACGGGCCCTGACCCGAAACCTAACGCTGAACCTAACCTTAAACCTAACCCCTAACATTATCCCTGACACTGACCCTAACCCGGTCTAACCCTAACACGCAACCTACCTCTAACCCTAAACCTAACCACACTTTAACAATAATCCTGACCCTCTCCCTGAACCTGATCATAACCCTAACTCTGTACTTTGCCTATGTCAGACCTTAACCTTAAACCAGACCCTGGCCTTGACCTTAATACTGACCCTAAACCTGACTGTAAACCTAACTCTGACTCAATCCGTGATCCTGAACAGATTAGTAACCCTAAAGCTAACCCTGATCCTCAACCTACTCATGAAACAGAACCTAAAAATAAAGCTGACCTTACCAAAACCATGAACCTAAACCTGACCCTGACCCTAACCCTGACACTAAACCTGTCCAAAACCTAACCCTGACCTGACATGACCTTGCCCCCAAACCAAAAAACTTGGACCGGACCGTAAATCTGATCATGACCCTGCCTGGACATAAAACTAACTGTCAGTCTAACACTGACCCTGACCCTGACTCTGACCGTAACGCTAACCCTGAACCTACTGTGATCATGACACTAAACCTAACCATGAACCGAACCCTAAACCTGACCCCTACACTAAGCCTTACGCTAACCCTGACTCCAAAGACGTCTAACCCTAACTCTGACCCTACGTCATCTCTTCCCAATTCGGTTTTCAGGCTTCAAAACCTAGACGTTTTCTCCAATCACTGCCCAGGGTTGAACATGAGGCAGAAATCTGAAATCCTTCCCCATGGCAAGAAATCTTGTGGTTGGCGTGTTGCCCAACGTTCAGTGTAGTTGATAGCAGTGTGGCCCTTTGACCCCGCCATGCTTGAGGGCCGCGTTGGTCACAAATACGCATTGTGACCCTCAGCGTGAGCCCAGTCTCCAAGTAAGGTCTCCCAGTGGCTGGACCAAGAGACGGCATATTGGGCTTGCCATGCCCCTAGGCCCCAATTTTTAACCATAGTTCGTGTTGTCCATTCGCCCCTCCCCAGTGCTCTGCTTTAGAATGAGGTAACCAAATTGAAAGGACTCCTCCCATCCCACAGATTGACCCCCAAATTGGGATCGGGCCAAATCCACAGAGAGGAAGACTCATCCATGGCCCATGAGGCCACCCCGACATTCCACGCCCATCGTTGACACAAAATCCAGAGACAAAAGCCTGAATAAGCGCCTCACACTCGCTCTTTTTCCTATATCCCAAAGAGTTCCCCTCACGATCTGTAGATCGGAACTGCCATACATACGTCACCAAAACAAGCCGAGTGTGTGTTTTTCAGACTTCTATCCCCACATTCCTGGCTTCCACTCCCTCCAGCCTGGGGACCCTGGAGCCACACATCAGGTCTGTGCCTCTCAACTCCACAGGAATTCTGCCCCTTCCATTGACCACAACCATACAAACTCGGAGAAACCTCCAAAGTCCCCAAGGCCATCCCCATAGTATAGAACGCCCAGGACAAACAAGGGCTGCCTGGAACCAGCTGAGCATCCATCTCCACTCATACTTTAGATGGATGTCCCCAGAGAAGGAGCTTGAACGGGACAGGGCCCTAGGCCCTAATGGGGTCCATTGTTTTGGTTTCCTGCTGCTATCTCTCATCAGAGGCCTGGTTTCCAATATCAGCATGTGGGGCTTTCCTGAGGCACCAATCAGATCAAATCTAGTCTCCACATGGGAAACTTGTCTTTTGGAGATGATGCAAAACCTCTGGTTAGGAGAAGCATTCAGGGTCCGTGTGCCACCGCCCCGTGCCAAGGTCTCCATGCACACAAACCCACAATAGGACCCATCCGCAGGAGAGTCCATTTCAAATCAGCCCCCTCCGTTGCTCCCCTAGAGCTAGCATATCAAAACTGTCTGTTAACTAGGAGACAGTTAGAATCGAGGCAGTCTGCCCAGGGTTCCATCCTTCGATCCTTGCTTTGCTGTCGTTCCGTATGAAACATCCTGGTGCGATCCAACAGATCTCAATTGTTGATCAGAGAAAATCCTTGTGGCTTGGAGCATATCCCTACTCCCCTCCTGGGTAAACCTCCATGGCCTCGAGATGCTGCCCCCTTCAAGAAAGGACCATAATGGACAGAAACTCCAACCTGAGCCTAGGTCTGAACCCTCCCTGACTTCAGATGCACGAAGTCCCGATTCAGATGTGCAGATAGTGCCTGCCGTGCCCTCGCCCCGAAACCTACGCCTAACTTTTGTTCTTATTCTTCCGTCCTCACACTCCTTGCCCAAAGGGCATCCAGTTTGGGAATTCCAAAGCCACAAAGCAGCACTCTGCCTGCCCTCCAGAAGAAAAACGTTGCCCTTGGGGCTACCCAGAAACGCTAAATGAGGATCAAGCTGCACGGCACTCGACTCTCCCCCAATTATACAATATACCCTGAAAACTAATGCCTGGTCTGACGCAGCCTAGGCCTGAACCTCCCGACCAACACTCAGCGACCTGGCTCCACACTGAGCACGTCGGACCTGTCATGGACTTAAGTCGTCATCTCTTCCCAAGCTCGGTTTTCAGACTACACAACCTAGACCTTAACTCCAATCACGACCCAGCGGTGAAAGAGATGAAAAAAAAAAGAAGAACTACTACTACCCCATGGCACGAATAGATGTGGTGGCATGGAGCCCAACGTTCAGTGTAGGAGCAACAGTGTGGACCATGATTCCCGCCCATGATTGAGCGCTTAGAAGGCATAAACACACATTGTGACCCTCAGCGTGAGTTCTGTCCTCAAGGAAGGCCTCTCAGTGGCTGGAACTAACCATAGTTTGGTTTGTCCATTCACCCCTACGCAGGGCTCTGCTTTGAAATCCCTCTTTTGGTGGGACACCTGAGGTAACCAAACTGATAGGACTCCTCCCATCCCCATGATGGACCCAAAAAACAATTGGGTACGTGCCAAATCCACAGAGAGGAAGACTTGTCCATGGCCCATGAGGCCTCCTCGACATTCCACGGCCATTGTTGACACAAAATCCAGAGACAAAAGCCTGAATAAATGCCTCACACTCACTCTTTCTTCATATCCCGAAGAGTTCTCCTCAGGGCCTGTAGATCGGGCCTGCCATACTTATGTCCCCAAACGTAAGCCGCGTTAGTGTTTTCAGACTTCTATCCCCACGCTCCTGGCCCACACACCCTCCAGGCTGGGGCCCCTGGAGCCACACATCAGGTCTGTGCCTGCCCACTCCACTGGAATTCTGCCCATTCCCTTGACCACACGCCTCCAAATTAGGAGAAACCTCCACAGTCCCTGAGGCCATCCCAATTGTGTAGGGCCGCCCGGGACAAAAACAAGGGCGTCTGACAACAGCTGAGCATCTACCTCCACTCATACCGTAGTTGGATGTCACCAGGGTAGTAGATTGAACCTCACAGGTCCCTAGGCCGTAATCGGATCCATTGCTTTGGTTTCCAGGCATCTCTCCTCAGAGGCATGTTTTCAAATACCAGCATGCGGGGGTTTCCGGAGGCAAATCTTGTCTCGACATGGGAAAATAGCAGGCTGGAACTGTGTCAAAACTTCCGGTTAGGAGAATCCTTCAGGGCCCGGTGCCACCACCCCTTTCCAAGGTCTCCATGGACACAAACCCACATTAGGATCCATCCGCAGGAGAGTCCATTTCAACTCTGGCTTCTCGGTTGCTCCGCCAGAGCCAGCAGATAGAACCTGTCTTGTCGCTAGGAGACGATTGAGATGCGAGGCGGCTTGCCCAGGGCTCCGCCCTTAGAACCCTGCTCTGGCGTCGTTCCATATGGAACGTCCTGGACCCATCCAAAAGTTCTCAAATGTCCTGCAGGAGGAATCCTTGCGTTTTGGAGCATCTCACAACTCCCAACGTGGGAAAACCGTGATGGCTTTCTGAAGCCCCCACCCCCTTTCTGAAGGGGAAATCATGGACAGGAACTCCAACCTGAGCCAACGTCTGATCCTCGCCCTGAATTCAGATGCACGACATCTCGATGCAGCTCTGCAGAGTGTGCCGGCCTTGCCCTCGCCCTTAAAAACCTATGTGAAACTTCTGTTCTCCAATGTCCGTCCTCACACTCCTGGCCCCCAAGACCTCACGTTTGGCAATTCTGGACCCACAAGGCAGCACTCTGCCTGCCCTCCAGATAAAAAGCAAAATGTTGCCCTATGGAGCTTCCCAGACACCCGAAATGAGGATAGACCTACACGGCACCCTTCTGTACACAAATTATATCGACAAATCTGGGCACTAATACACTGTCTGACACAGCCTGAGCCCGGACTTCCTGACCAACACCCAGAGAGCTGACCGCACACTGAGCACAACAGACCTGCCATGGCTTTAGCTCGTCATCTATTGCCAACCTAGCTTCTCAGGCTTCAGGACATAGACCTTAACTCCACACCCCGCCAAGGGGTGAATGTGATGCAGAAATCAGAACTCCTCCTTCCCTATGGCAAGAAACCTTGTGGTTGGCATGTTGTCCCACGTTCAGTGTAGGAGAAACCAGCGTTCACCATGAGGCCCCGCCCATGCTTGAGTACGAAGAGAGCACAAACACGCATTGTGACCCTCAGCGTGAGTCCTGTCCTCTAGTAAGTCCTCTCAGTGGCTGGACCATTAGACGTCATAATGGGCTTGCCATGCCCCTAGGCCCCAAGTTTTAACCAGCTTTCTGGTTGTCCGGTCGCCCCTCCCCAGGCTCTGCCCTGGAAACTCTCTTTTGGTGGGACAACTGAGGTAAAAACAAAACAAAACGGACTCCTCCCATCTCAAAGAATAACCCCAAACTCTTCGGATCGGGCCAAAGGCCCAGAGAGGAAGACTCGTCCATGGCCCATGAGGCCACCCGGACATTCCACGGCCATCAGTGACACAATATCCAGAGACAAAATCTTGAGCAAGCGTCTCACACTCGCCCCCTTGTTCATATCCTGAAGAGTTCTCATCACGGTCTGTAGATCAGTCCTGCAATACCTACGACCCGAAACCTAAGCCGGATTTGTGTTTTCAGACAACTGTCCCCACAGCCCTGGCCCACAAAACCTACAGGCACAGGTTCTTGGAGCCAAACCTGAGGACTGTACCTGGGAATTCTGCCATTCCATTGGCACAAACCTAGAAATAGGATGATAAACCTCCAAAGTGCCCGGGGCCATCCCAATAGTGTTGACTGCCCAGGAAAAAAAACAAGGGCGGTCTGACACCAGCTGAGCATCTACCTGCACTTAGACCCGTGGACAGATGTCCCCAGAGGTAAATTGGAATGAGCAGGCCCCTAGACCTAATCGGATCCATTGCTTTGTTGTCTAGGCATCTCTCCCCAGAGGCCTGGATTAAAATAGCAGCATATGGCTGTTTCTTGAGGCACCCATCAGAACAAATCTCGTCTCCACGTGGGAATCATGCACGTTGGAGCTGTGTCAAAGCCTCTGGTTAGGAGAACCCTTCAGGGACCCTGTGCCGCTGCCTCATTTCAAGTTCTCCATGGACACAAACCCACATTAGGACCCATCCACAAGAGAGTCCATTTCAACTCAACCCTCTCAGTTTCTCCCCCAGATCCAGCAGATCTAACCTTCTTGCCACTAGGACACAAGAGGAATGAGAGTCGGGCTTCCCAGCCATCCATCCTTAGAACCCTACTCGGAATCGATCCGTATGGGAAGTCCTGGAGCCAACCAACAGGTCTCAATCGCCCTGCAGAAGAATCTTTACGGTTTGGAGCATCTCACAACTCCCATCGTGGGAAAAATTCCATGGCCTCGTGATCCACCACCTCTTCATGAAGAGGGCCATAAGGGACTGAAACTCCAACCTTAGCGTTCGTCAGATCCTCACCTGATTTCAGATGCACGAGATCTCTTTTCAGCTCTGCAGAGCTGAGTGTGTCAAGTTTCAAAGTGCCAGGAGGCAGCACAGTGCATTCGGGAAACTACAGCAAGTTCAAGACAACCGACAGCTGATCTCGCAGCATCACCTGGGGATGGAGGCTGAGCCCCGGGGTTAACACTGGGGGTGAGATGGTTTGTATACTATGCCGAGGAGGTGAGGTTCTACACTGTGTGGGCACAGGGAGCTACCGGAGGATTTCAAATATCAGAATCGTAAACCATAATAGAGTATTTAATTGCATCCTAGCTTTCATCAAGGGTAAGATGCACTATAGTTTATGTTCGACTAAGAAAGAGAAATGCTGACAGTTAAACTAGGATATGTCATCAAGTGCAAGGTGAGTGCCACCTTAAGAGATATTAAAATGGGGCGTGTGGAAAAATCTTAGAACTATAAATTGTGGTACTAGAATAATTAAGAAAAATAATACAAGAACACTTGGATCAACAAAAAAATTGATTATTGCTTACCATGTGCCCCAAACTATATTAAGTCTCCAAACGTTTTATATCATTTGCAAGGTCAGATATATATAAAATTACATTTAAAGTTTTTAAAATATCAGCAAATATTTTCATTTAAATGCAAATTTCAAAGAAAATCTACTTTTCCAATCACGACATTTTATCCTACTGTTTTTTTAATTTTGTCAACAACTGATAAAATGTTTAGTGAGACTATAAATGTTTGATCGAAAAAAATGATTAATAGATGTAGGTTCAAATTATTATGCTCCAGTAAAAATGATTTAGTCTTTGATGAACATCTGTTTGGTAATATGTTGTATCCAGATATAGTAAATTAATGACATATATAAAATTATAGGGAAATGACACCTTCCGTTCCATTATGAGTAGAGCTTTTAAAATGCTATTTGTCACAATCTGTCATCTTGTCATTATGTAGCATTATGTAACATTTAAAAAAAATGTATACTCTTCACTTTGAAGATTTAGAAATCTAAAATATGACTTTCTATCGTTTGTGTTTCCCATATTCCTTTAATGCCAGTTTGAACAAAGCCACATGCTTTGATTCGAAGGTAATAAATTCCTCTTATTTGGAAAAATGATGTTTATTTTTGTTCTCTCACCCTTAGCAGGTGGATTCATTTTAGCACACTTCAGAGTTATAATTTCATGATTATGAAAAACATTTTTATGATCTACATAGATGAATGATACTTTTATTTTATTAAATTATTCGCCAAAAAATCTGTTATTTTTAAAAATGTATTTCCTTTAAGGGTTATTTTAGAGCATTCAGAGAGGATCTAGGAGTGTGGTATTATGCAATTTTTAAGTAGGTATGAAATGGTTATTTATATGATTGTTGCCCTAGGGAAGACTGAAAGGACAACCCGATCTATGGTTAAAAATTGGGGCCTGGGGGCATGGCAAGCCCAATATGCTGTCTCTCCATCCAGCCACTGAGAGGCCTTACCTGAGGACTGGGCTCAGGCTGAGGGTCGCAATGTGTGTTTGTGACCAATGTGGCCCGCAAGCATGGGCGGGGCCTCATGGGCCACACTGGTTTCAACTACACTGAACCTTGGACAACATGCCAACCACAAGGTTTATTGCCATGGGGAAAGAGTTCTGATTTCTGCATCATTTTCAAACCAGGGCCGTGATTGGAGATAAGGTCTAGGTTCTGAAGCCTGAAAACCGAGGTTGAGAAGAGATGACGACCTAAGGCCATGACGGGTCCGATGTGCTCAGTGTGCGGCCAGCTGTCTGGGTGGGGCCAGGAGGTCCAGGCTCAGGCTGTGTCAGAAAGGGCATTAGTGCCCAGGTCAGCCTATATATTTGGCGTGCCGCGTTTTTTCCTCATTTGGGGTTTCTGGGTAGCCCCAGAGGGCAATGTTTTTCTCTGGAGGGCAGGCAGAGTGTTGCATTGTAGTTCTGGATTGCCAAACTGGAGGGCTTGTGTGCCAGTAGTCGGAGGACGGAAGTCTGAGAAGCCAAGCTAGGCCTAGGTTTCTGGGTGAGGATATGGCAGGCACAATCTACAGACCTGAATCGAGATCTCGTGCTTCTGAAGTCAGGGCGAGGCTCAGACGATTGCTCAGGTTAGACATTCTGTCCCTGATGGCCCCTTCTTGAAGGGGTGGTGGATCACGAGGCCATGGGGGTTTTCCCACGATGGGAGTTGTGAGAATCTCCCAACTGCAAGATTCTTCTGCAGGACAATTGAGACCTGTTGGTTGGCACCCTGGACAACGATTCCGAGCAGGGTTCTAAGGATGGATGGCTGGGTAGCCCACCTCTCATTCCAAATGGCTCCAAGCAACAAGACAGGTTAGATCTGCTGGTTCTGGGGGAACAACCGAGGAGGCTGAGTTGAAAAGGACTCTCCCGTGGATGTTTCCTAATATGATTTTTTGTCTATGGAATCCTTGGAATGAAGCGGTGGCACACTGGGGCCCTGAAGGGTTCTCCTAAAGAGACGCTTTCATACAGATCCATCGTACAAGTTTCCCATTGTAGATGAGATTTGTTCTGATGGGTGAGTCAAGAAACAGCCATATGCTGTTATTGAAATCCAGGCCTCTGAGGAGAGATGCCTGGAAACCAATGCAATGGATCCGATAGTTGCCTAGGGTCCTGTTCGTTCCTTTTTACCTCTGGGGACATCAGTCAACGGGTCTGAGTGCCGGTAGGTGCTCAGATGGGCCCAGATATTGGGCTTGCCATGCCCCTGGGCCATGCCCCTAGAACGTGTCTTGTTTCTTGGAGACAATTGGAATGCGAGGTGGGCTACCCAGCCATGCATCCTTAGAACCCTGCTCGGAATTTTGTCCTGGATCCAACCAACAGGTCTCAATTGTCCTGCAGAAGAATCTTTGCAGTTGGGAGCTTCTCAGAAACTCCCATCGTGGGAAAACCCCCATGGCCTCGTGATCCAAACCCCCTTCAAGAAGGGGCCATCAGGGACTGAATGTCCAACCTGAGCGATCGTCTGATCATCGCCCTGGCTTCAGATGCATGAGATCTCGATTCAGGTCTGTAGATTGTGCCTGCTATATCCTCACCCAGAAACCTACGCCTAGCTTGGGTTCTCAGACTTCCGTCCTCAGACTACTGGCCCACAAGCCCTCCAGTTTGGCAATCCAGAACTACAATGCAGCACTCTGTTTGCCCTCCAGAAGAAAAACATTGCCTTCTCGGGCTACCCAGAAACCCCAAATGAGGATCAACCTGCACGCCATTCGGCTGTACCCCAAATATATAGGCTGACCTGGGCACTAATAACATTTTGACACAGCCTGAGCCTGGACCTCCTGGCCCCCCACCCAGACAGCTGGCCTCACACTGAGCACATCAGACCCGCCATGGCCTTAGGTCGTCATCTCTTCTCAACCTCGGTTTTTAGGCTTCAGAACCTAGACCTTATCTCCAATCACGGCCCGTGTTTAAAAATGATGCAGAAATCAGAACTCTTTCCCCATGGCAAGAAACCTTGTGGTTGGCATGTTGTCCAAGGTTCAGTGTAGTTGAAACCAGTGTGGCCCATGAGGCCCCGCCCATGCTTGCAGGCCACATTGGTCACAAACACACATTGTGACCCCTCAGCCTGAGCCCAGTCCTCAGGTAAGGCCTCTCAGTGGCTGGAAGGAGAGACAGCATATTGGGCTTGCCATGCCCCTAGGCCCCAATTTTTAACCATAGTTCGGGTTGTCCCTTCACTCTTCCCCATGGCTCTGCTTTGGAATTCCTCTTTTGGTGGGCCACCTGAGGTAACAAACCTGAAAGGAGTCCTCCCACACCACAGATTGACGAAAAGCAATTGGGTTCGGGCCAAATCCACAGAGAGCAAGATTCGTCCATGGCCCATGAGGCCTCCCCAACATTCCACGGCCATCACTGATACAAAATCCAGAGACAAAAGCCTGAGCATGCGCCTCACACACACGCTCATTCTTCATATCCTGAAGAGTTCTTCAGATAAGAACCTACACGGCACTCGAATGCACCCAAAATATATAGTCTAACCAGGGCACTAATGCACTGTCTGACAACCTGAGCCCGGACGTCGTGAACAACACCCAGACAGCTGACCGCACACGGAGCTCATCAGACCCGCCATGGCCTTAGGTCATCATCCATTCCCTACCTCAGTTTTCAGGCTTCAGAACCTAGACCTTATCTCCAATCACTGACCAGGGGTGACTGTGATGCAGAAATCAGAACTCTTCCTTACCCATGGCAAGGAACCTTGTGGTTGGCGTGTTGTCCAACCTTCAGTGTAGGGGAAACCAGCATTCACCCTGAGGCCCCGCCCATTCTTGAGTGCGACGAGGGCATAAACACGCATTGTGACCCTCAGCGTGAGTACTGTCCTCTAAAACGTCCTCTCAGTGGCTGGAGCATTAGATGTCATAATGGGCTTGACATGTCCCTAGGCCCCAATTTTTAACCAGATTTATGGTTGTCCATTCGCCCCTCCCCAGGGCTCGACTCTGGAATCCCTCATTTGGTGGGACACCTGAGGTAGAAAAACAAAACAAAAAACAAATCAACAACAAAAGAACAACGTACTTCTTCCATCCCACAGAATGACCCCAAAGTCTTTGGACGGGGCCAAACCCCCAGAGTGTAAGACTCGTCCATTTCCCATGGTGTCACCCGAAATTTCACGACCATGGCTGACACGATATCCAGAGACAAAAACTTGAGCAAGAGCCTCACACTCGCCCTTTTTTCATATCCCGAAGAGTTCTCCTCATGGTCTGTAGATAAGTCCTGCCATACCTATGACCCGAAACATAAGCCGAGTTTGTGTTTTCAGACAACTGTCCAAACAGCCCTGGCCTACACACCCTACAGGCTCAGGCCCCTGGAGCCAAACCTGACGACTGTACTTGCCCTCTCCAAGGGAATTGTATGTGCCCATTCCAATGGCCACAACCCTCCTAATAGGATAAACCTCCAAAGTCCATGAGGCCATCCTAATATTTGTGGCATCCCAGGACAAACAGGGGCAATCTGGGCCCATCTGAGCACCAAGCGGCACTCAGACCCGAAGACTGATGTTCCCAGAGGTAAAAAGGGACGAACAGGCCCCTAGGCACCTATCGGATCCATTGCTTTGGTTTCCAGGCATCTCTCCTCAGAGGCCTGGATTTCAATAACAGCATATGGCTGTTTCTTGACTCACCCATCAGAACAAATCTCATCTACACATGGGAAACTTGCACGATGGAGCTTGTGAAAATCTCTCTTGAGGAGAACCCTTCAGGGCCCCAGTGCCACCGCTTCATTCCAAGGATTCCATAGACACAAAATCATATTAGGACACATCCACGGGAGAGGCCATTTCAACTCAGCCTCCTCAGTTGCTCCCCCAGATCCAGCAGATCTAACCTGTCTTGTTGCGTGGAGCCATTTGGAATTAGAGGTGGCCTACCCAGGCATCCATCCTTAGAACCCTGCTCGGAATCATTGTCCTGGATCCAACCAACAGGTCTCAATTGTCCTGCAGAAGAATCTTTGCTGTTGGGAGATTCTCAGAACTCCCATCGTGGGAAAACCCCATGGCCTCGTGAACCACCCTCCCTTCAAGAAGGGGCCATGAGGGACAGAATGTCCAAACTGAGCGATCGTCTGATCCTCGCCCTGACTTCAGATGCACGAGATCTCGTTTCAGGTGTGTAGATTGTGCCTGCCATGTCCTCACCCAAAACCTAGGCCTAGCTTGGGTTCTCAGACTTACGTCCTCAGACTACTTACCCACAAGCCTTCCAGGTTGGCAATCCAGAACTACAATGCAGCACTCTGCGTGACCTCCAGAAGAAAAACATTGCCCTCTCGGGCTACCCAGAAACCCCAAATGAGGATCAACCTGCACGCCATTCGGCTGTACCCCAAATATATAGGCTTACCTGGGCACTAATGCCCTTTCTGACGCAGCCTGCGCCTGGACCTCCTGGCCCCACACAGACAGCTGGCCTCACACTGAGCACATCAGACCCGCCATGGCCCTTAGGTCGTCATCTCTTCTCAACATCGGTTTTCAGGCTTCAGAACCTAGACCTTATCTCCAATCACAGCCCGGGTTTGAAAATGATGCAGAAATCAGAACTCTTTCCCCATAGCAAGAAACCTTGTAGTTGGCATGTTGTCCAAAGTCCAGTGTAGTTGAAACCAGGGTGGCCCATGTGGCCCCCCCATGCTTGCGGGCCACATTGGTCACAAACACACATTGTTACCCTCAGCCTGAGCCCAGTCCTCAGGTAAGGCCTCACAGTGGCTGGATGGAGAGACAGCATATTGGGCTTGACATGCCCATAGGCCCCAATTTTTTAACCATAGTTCGGGTTCTCCCTTTCCTCTTCCCCAGGGCTCTGCTTTGGAATTCCTCTTTTGGTGATCCACCTGATGTAACAAACCTGAAAGGAGTCCTCCCATCCCACAGATTGACGAAAAAAAACAATTGGGATCGGGCCAAATCCACAGAGAGCAAGATTCGTCCATGGCCCATGAGGCCTCCCCAACATTCCACAGCCATCGCTGATACAAAATCCAGAGACTAAAGCCTGAGCACGCACCTCAGACTCACTCATTCTTCATATCCTGAAGAGTTCTTCAGATAAGAACCTACACGGCACTCGAATGCACCCAAAATATATAGTCTAACCTGGGCACTAATGCACTGTCTGACAACCTGAGCCCGGACCTCATGACCAACACCCAGACAGCTGACCGCACACTGAGCACATCAGACCCGCCATGGCCTTAGGTCATCATCTCTTCCCTACCTCAATTTTAAGGCTTCAGAACCTAGACCTGATCTGCAATCACTGCCCAGGGGTGACTGTGTTGCAGAAATCAGAACTCTTCCTTACCCATGGCAAGAAACCTTGTTGTTGGCATGTAGTCCAAAGTTCAGTGTAGAAGAAACCAGCATTCACCCTGAGGCCCCGCCCATTCTTGAGAGCGAAGAAGGCATAAACACGCATTGTGACCCTCAGCGTGAGTACTGTCCTCTAAAACGTCCTCTCAGTGGCTGGACCATTAGATGTCATAATGGGCTTGACATGTCCCTAGGCCCCAATTTTTAACCAGATTTCTGGTTGTCCAGTCGACCCTCCCCAGGGCTCGACTCTGGAATCCCTCATTTGTTGGGACACCTGAGGTTGAAAAACAAAACAAAACAAACCAACAACAACAGAACAACGGACTTCTTCCATCCCACAGAATGACCCCAAACTCTTTGGACGGGGCCAAACCCCCAGAGAGTAAGACTAGTCCATTTCCCATGGTGTCACCCGGAAATTTCACGACACTGTGTGACACGATATCCAGAGACAAAAAAACTTGAGCAAGAGCCTCACACTCGCCAATTTAACATATCCCGAAGAGTTCTCCTCATGGTCTGTAGATCAGTCCTGCCATACCTATGACCCGAAACATAAGCCGAGTTTGTGTTTTCAGACAACTGTCCAAACAGCCCTGTCCTACACACCCTACAGGCTCAGGCCCCTGGAGCCAAACCTGACGACAGTTCTTGCCCTCTCCAAGGGAATTTTCTGTGCCCATTCCAATGGCCACAACCCTACTAATAGTATAAACCTCCAAAGTCCCTGAGTTCATCCAAATATTTGTGGCATCCCGGGACAAACAGGGGCAATCTGGGCCCATCTGAGCACCTACCGGCGCTCAGACCCGGAGACTGATGTCCCCCAGAGGTAAAAAGGAACGAACAGGGCCCCTAGGCACCTATTGGATCCATTGCTTTGATTTCCAGGCATCTCTCCTCAGAGGCCTGGATTTCAATAACAGCATATGGCTGTTTCTTGTCTCACCCATCAGAACAAATCTCATCTACACATGGGAAACTTGCACGATGGAGCTGTGTGAAAGCCTCTCTTTAGTAGAACCCTTCAGGGCCCCAGTGCCACAGCTTCATTCCAAGGTCTCCATAGAAACAAAATCATATTAGGACACATCCACGGGAGAGTCCATATCAACTCAGCCTCCTCGGTTGCTCCCCAGATCCAGTAGTTCTAACCTGTCTGGTTGCATGGAGACAATTGGAATGCGAGGTGGGCTACCCAGCCATCCATAATTAGAACCCTGCTCGGAATCATTGTCCTGGATCCAACCAACAGGTCTCAATTGTCCTGCAGAAGAATCTTTGCTGTTGGGAACTTCTCAGAACTCCCATTGTGGGAAAACCCCCATGGCCTCGTGATCCACCCTCCCTTCAAGAAGGGGCCATAAGGGTCAGAATGTCCAAACTGAGCGATCGTCTGATCATCGCCCTGACTTCAGATGCACGAGATCTCGATTCAGGTGTGTAGATTGTGCCTGCCATATCCTCACCAAGAAACCTAGGCCTAGCTTGGTTTCTCAGACTTCTGTTCTCAGACTACTGGCCCACAAGCCCTCCAGTTTGGCTTTTAGATCAGTCCTGCCATACCTATGACCCGAAACATAAGCCGAGTTTGTGTTTTCAGACAACTTTCTAAACAGCCCTGGCTTACACACCCTACAGGCTCAGGCCCCTGGAGCCAAACCTGACGACTGTGCTTGGGTTCTTAGACTTCCGTCCTCAGACTACTGGCCCACAAGCCCTCCAGTTTGGCAATCCAGAACTACAATGCAGCACTCTGCCTGCCCTCCAGAAGAAAAACATTGCCTCTCGGGCGACCTAGAAACCACAAATGAGGGTGAAACTGCACGCCATTCGGCTGTACCCCAAATATATAAGCTGACCTGGGCACTAATGCCCTTTCTGACACAGCCTGAGCCTGGACCTCCTGGACCCACCCAGACAGATGGCCGCACACTGAGCACATCGGGCCCGCCATGGCCTTAGGTCGTCATCTCTTCTAAACTTCGGTTTTCAGGCTTCAAAACCTAGACCTTATCTCCAATCATGGCCCGGGTTTGAAAATGATGCAGAAATCAGAACTCTTTCCCCATGGCAAGAAACCTTGTGGTTGGCATGTTGTCCAAGGTTCAGTGTACTTTAAACCAGTGTGGCCCATGAGTCCCCACCCATGCTTGCGGGCCACATTGGTTCACAAACAGACACTGTGACCCTCAGCCAGAGCCCAGTCCTCAGGTAAGGCCTCTCAGTAGCTGGATGGGGAGACAGTATATTGGGCTTGCCATGCCCCAAGGCCCCAATTTTAACCATAGATCGGGTTGTCCCTTCAATCTTCCCCAGGGCTCTGCTTTGGAATTCCTATTTTGGTGTGGGACACCTGAGGTAACAAACCTGAAAGGAGTCTGCCCATCCCACAGATTGACGAAAAACAATTGGGATCGGGCCAATTCCACAGAGCAAGATTCGTCCATGGCCCATGAGACCTCCCCAACATTCCAGGGCCATCCCTGATACAAAATCCACAGACAAAAGCCTGAGCACGCGCCTCAGACTCGATCATTCTTCATATCCTGAAGAGTTCTTCAGATAAGAACCTACACGGCACTCGAATGCACCCAAACTAATGCACTGTCTGACAACCTGAGCCCGGACCTCGTTACCAACACCCAGACAGCTGACCGAACACTGAGCACCTCTGACCCACCATGGCCTTAGGTCATCATCTCTTCCCTACCTCAGTTTTCAGGCTTCAGAACCTAGACCTTATCTCCACTCACTGCCCAGGGGTGACTATGATGAAGAAATCAGAACTCTTCCTTACCCATGCAAGAAACGTTGTGGTTGGCATGTTGTCCAACGTTCAGTGTAGGATAAACCAGCATTCACCCTGAGGCCCCGCCCATTCATGAGTGCGACGAGGGCATAAACACGCATTGTGACCCTCAGCGTGAGTCCTGTCCTCTAGTACGTCCTCTCAGTGGCTGGACCATTGTATGTCATAATGGGCTTGACATGTCCCTAGGCCCCATTTTTAAACCATATTTCTGGTTGTCCAGTCGCCCCTCCCAATGGCTTTACTCTGGAATCCCTCATTTGGTGGGACACCTGAGGTTGAAAAACAAACAAAACAAATCAACAATAACAGAACAACGGACTTCTTCCATCCCACAGAATGACCCCAAACTCCTTGGACGGGGCCAAACCTCCAGAGAGTAAGTCTCGTCCATTTCCCAAGAAGTCACCCGGAAATTTCACGACCATGGCTGACATGATATCCAGAGACAAAAACTTGAAGAGAGCCTCACCCTCGCCCTTTTATCATATCCCGAAGAGTTCTCCTCATGGCCTGTAGATCTGTCCTGCCATACCTATGACCGGAAACATAAGCCGAGTTTGTGTTTTCAGACAACTGTCCAAACAGCCCCTGGCCTACACACCCTACAGGCTCAGGCCCCTGGAGCCAAACCTGACGACTGTGCTTGCCCTCTCCAAGGGAATTGTGTGTGCCCATTCCAATGGCCACAACCCTACAAAGAGGATAAACCTCCAATGTGCCTGAGGCCATCCCAATATTTGTGGCTTCCCAGGACAAACAGGGGCAATATGGGGCCATTGAGCCCCTACCTGCACTCAGACCCGTAGACTGATGTCCCCTGAGGTTAAAAGGAACGAACAGGCCCCTAGGCAACTATCGGATCCAGTGCTTTGGTTTCCAGGCATCTCTCCTCAGAGGCCTGGATTTCAATAACAGCATATGGCTGTATCTTGACTCACCAATCAGAACAAATCTCATCTACAATGGGAAACTTGCACGATGGAGCTGTGTGAAAGCCTCTCTTTAGGAGAACTCTTCAAGGCCCCAGTGCCACTGCTTCATTCCAAGGTCTCCATAGACCCAAAATCATATTAGGACACATCCACGGGAGAGTCCATTTCAACTCAGCCTCCTCGGTTGCTCCCCCAGATCCAGCAGATCTAACCTGTCTTGTTGCTTGGAGACAATTGGAATGCGAGGTGGGTTAGCCAGCCATCCATCCTCTACACCCCTGCTCGAATCGTTGTCCTGGACCCAATGAACAGGTCTCAATTGTTCTGCAGAAGAATCTTTGCAGTTGGGAGCTTCTCACAACTCCCATCGTGTGAAAACCCCCATGGCCTCGTGATCCACCCCCCCTTCAAGAAGGGGCCATCAGGGACAGAATGTCCAACCTGAGCGATCGTCTGATCCTCGCCCTGACCGCAGATGCACGAGATCTCGATTAAGGTCTGTAGATTGTGCCTGCCATATCCTCACCCAGAAACCTAGGCCTAGCTTGGATTCTCAGACTTCCGTCCTCAGACTACTGGCCCACAAGCCCTCAAGTTTTGCAATCCAGAACTACAATGCAGCACTCTGCCTGCCCTCCAGAAGAAAAATATTGCCCTCTGGGACTACCCAGAAACCCCAAATGAGGATCAACCTGCACGCCATTCGGCGGTACCCCAAATATATAGGCTGACCTGAGCACTAATGCCCCTTCTGACACAGCCTGTGCCTCGAACTCCTGGCCACAACCAGACAGCTGGCCGCACACTGAGCACATCCGACCCGCCATGGCATTAGGTCGTCATCTCTTCTCAACCTCGGTTTTCAGGCTTCAGAACCAAGACCTTATCTGCAATCACGGCCCGGGTTTGAAAATGATGCAGAAATCAGAACTCTTTCCCCATGGCAAGAAACCTTGTGGTTGGCATGTTGTCCAAGGTTCAGTGTAGTGGAAACCAGTGTGGCCCATGAGGCCCCGCACATGCTTGCGGGCCACATTGGACACAAACAAACATTGTGACCTCTCAGCCTGAGCCCAGTCCTCAGGAAAGGCCTCTCAGTGGCTGGATGGAGAGACAGCATTGGCCTTGCCATGACCCTAGGCCCCAATTTTTAACCGTACTTTGGGTTGTGCCTTCACTCTTCCCCAGGGCTCTACTTTGGAGTTCCTCTTTTGGTGGGACACCTGAGGTAACAAACCTGAAAGGAGTCCTCCCATCCCACAGATTGACGAAAAACAATTGGGATCGGGCCAAATCCACAGAGAGCAAGATCCGTTCATGGCCCATGAGGCCTCCCCAACATTCCACAGCCATCGCTGAATCAAAATCGAGAGACAAAAGCCTGAGCACGCACCTCAGACTCGCTCATTCTTCATATCCTGAAGAGTTCTTCAGATAAGAACCTACACGGCACTCGAATGCACCCAAAAATATATAGTCTAACCTGGGCACTAATGCACTGTCTGACAACCTGAGCCCGGACCTCGTGACCAACACCTAGACAGCTGACCGCACACTGAGCACATCAGACCCGCCATGCCCTTAGGTCATCATCTCTTCCCTACCTCAGTTTTCAGGCTTCAGAACCTAGACCTTATCTACAATCACTGCCTACGGGTCACTGTGATGCAGAAATCAGAACTCTTCCTTATCCATTGCAAGAAAAGAAAACTTGTGGTTGGCATGTTGTCCAACGTTCTATGTAGGAAAAACCAGCATTCAACCTGAGGCCCCGCCCATTCTTGAGTGCGACGAGGGCATAAACACGCATTGTGACCCTCAGCGTGAGTCCTGTCCTCTAGTACGTCCTCTCAGTGGCTGGAACATTAGATGTCATAATGGGCTTGACATGTCCCTGGCCCCAATTTTTAACCAGATTTCTGCTTGTCCAGTTGCCCCTCCCCAGGGCTCTACTGTGGAATTCCTCAATTGGTGGGACACCTGAGGTTCAAAAACAAAACAAAACAAATCAACAACAACAGAACAACAGACTTCTTCCATCCCACCGAAGGACCCCAAACTCTTTGGACGGGGCCAAACCCCCAGAGAGTAAGACTCGTCCATTTCCCATGAACTCACCGGAAATTTCACGACCATGAGTGACACGATATCCAGAGAAAAAAACTTGAGCAAGAGCCTCACACTCGCCATTTTTTCATATCCCGAAGAGTACTCCTAATGGTCTGTAGATCAGTCCTGCCATACCTATGACCCGAAACATAAGCCGAGTTTGTGTTTTCAGACAACTCTCCAAACAGCCCTGGCCTACACACCCTACAGGCTCAGGCCCCTGGAGCCAAACCTGACGACTGTGCTTGCCCTCTCCACGGGAATTGAATGTGCCCATTCCAATGGCCACAACCCTACTAAGAGGATAAACCTCCAAAGTCCCTGAGTTCATCCAAATATTTGTGGCTTCCCAGGACAAACAGGGGCAATCAGGGCCAATCTGAGCACCTACCTGCACTCAGACACGTAGACTGATGTCCCCAGAGGTAAAAAGGAACGAACAGGCCTCTAGGCACATATCGGATCCATTGCTTTGGTTTCCAGGCATCACTACTCAGAGGCCTGGATTTCAATAACATCATATGGCTGTTTCTTGACTCACCTATCAGAACAAATCTCATCTACACATGGGAATCTTGCACAATGGAACTGTGTGAAAGCCTCTCTTTAGGAAAACCCCTCAGGACCCCAGTGCCACCGCTTCATTCCAAGGTCTCCATAGACACAAAATCATATTAGGACACATCCACGGGAGTGTCCATTTCAACTCAGCCTCCTCGATTGCTCCCCCAGATCCAGCAGATCTAACCTGTCTTGTTGCTTGGAGACAATTGGAATGTGAGGTTGGCTACCCAGCCATCCATCCTTAGAACCCTGCTCGGAATCGTTGTCCTGGAGCCAACCAACAGGTCTCAATTGTACTGCAGAAGAATCTTTGCAGTTGGGAGCTTCTCACAACTCCCATAGTGGGAAAACCCCCTTGGTTTCATGATCCACCCCCCCTTCATGAAGGGGCCATCAGGGACAGAATGTCCAACCTGAGGGATCGTCTGATCCTCGCCCTGACTTCACATGCACTAGATCTCATCTCAGGTCTCACCCAGAAACCTAGGCCTAGCTTGGATTCTAAGACTTCCGTCCTCAGACTCCTGGCCCACAAGCCCTCCAGTTTGGCAATCCAGAACTACAATGCAGCACTCTGCTGGCCCTCCAGAAGAAAAACATTGCCCTCTGGGGCTTCCCAGTAACCCCAAATGAGGATCAACCTGCACGCCATTCGGCTGTACCCCAAATATATAGGCTGACCGGGGCACTAATGCCCTTTCTGACACAGCCTGAGCCTGGACCTCCTGGCCCCACCCAGACAGCTGGCCGCACAGTTAGCTCATCGGACCCGCCATGGCCTTAGGTCGTTATCTCTTCTCAACATCGGTTTTCAGGCTTCAGAACCTAGACCTTATCTGCAGTCACGGCCCGGGTTTGAAAATGATGCAGAAATCAGAACTCTTTCCCCATGGCAAGAAACCTTGTGGTTGGCATGTTGTCCAAGGTTCAGTGTCGTTGAAGCCAGTGTGGCCCATGAGGCCCCGCCCATGCTTGCGGGCCACATTGGTCACAAACACACATTGTGACCCTCAACCTGAGACCAGTCCTCATAATTTCCGGGTGACTTCATGGGAAGTGGACGAGTCTTACTCTCTGAGGGTTTGGCTCCGTCCAAAGAGTTTGGGGTCATTCTGTGGGATGGAAGAAGTCCGTTGTTCTGTTGATGTTGATTTGTTTTGTTTTGTTTTTCAACCTCAGGTGTCCCACCAAATAAGGGATTCCAGAGTATAGCCCTGGGGAGGGGCGACTGGACAACCAAAAATCTGGTTAAAAATTGGGGCCTAGGGACATGTCAAGCCCATTATGACATACAATGGTCCAGCCCCATTCATCCTTTGAACGTACAGGACAGGACTCACGCTGAGGGTCACAATGCGGTTTATGCCCTCGTCGCACTCAAGAATGGGCGGGACCTCAGGTTGAATGCTGGTTTCTCCTACACTGAACGTTGGGCAACATGCCAACCACAAGATTTCTTGCCATGGGTAAGGAAGAGATCTGATTTCTGATTCACAGTCATCCCTGGGCAGTGATTGGAGATAAGGTCTAGATTCTGAAGCCTGAAAACTGAGGTTGGGAAGAGATGATGACCTAAGGCCTTGGCGGGTCTGATGTGCTCACTGTGCGGTCAGCTGTGTGTGTGTTTGTCACGAGGTCCAGGTCAGGTTGTCAGACAGTGCATAAGTGCCCAGGTTAGACTATATATTTTGGGTGCATTCAAGTGCTGTGTAGGTTCTTATCTGAAAACTCTTCAGGATATGAAGAATGAGCGAGTCTGAGGCCCATGCCTAGGCTTTTATCTCTGGATTTTTTATCAGCGATGGCCGTGGAATGTTGGGGAAGCCTCATGGGCCATGGACGAATCTTGCTCTCTGTTGATTTGGCCCGATCCCAATTGTTTTTCGTCAATCTGTGGGATGGGACGACTCCTTTCAGGTTTGTTACCTCAAGTGTCCCACCAAAAGAGGAATTCCAAAGCAGAGCCCTGGGGAAGAGTGAAGGGACAACCCGAACTACGGTTAAATATTGGGGCTAGGGGCATGGCAAGCCCAATATGCTGTCTCTCCATCCAGCCACTGAGAGGCCTTACTTGAGGACTGGGCTCAGGCTGAAGGTCACAATGTGTGTTTGTGACCAATGTGGCCCGCAAGCATGGGCGGGGCCTCATGGGCCACACTGGTTTCAACTACACTGAACCTTGGACAACATGCCAACCACAAGGTTTCTTGCCATGGGGAAAGAGTTCTGATTTCTGCATCATTTTCAAAAACGGGCAGTGATTAGAGATAAGGTCTAGGTTCTGAAGCCTGAAAACCGAGTTTTAGAAGAGATGACGACCTAAGGCCATGGTGGGTCCGATGTGCTCAGTGTGCGGCCAGCTGTCTGGGTGGGGCCAGGAGGTCCAGGATCAAGCTGGGTCAGAAAGGGCATTAGTGCCTAGGTCAGCCTATATATTTGGGGTACAGCCGAATGGCGTGCAGGTTGATCCTCATTGGGGGTTTCTGGGTAGCCCCGGAGGGCAATGTTTTTCTTCTGGGGGGCAGACCGAGTGCTGCATTGTAGTTCTGGATTGCCAAACTGGAGGGCTTGTGTGCCAGTAGTCTGAGGACGGAAGTCTGAGAACCCAAGCTAGGCCTAGGTTTCTGGGTGATAATATGGCAGGCACAATCTCCAGACCTGAATCGAAATCTCGTGCATCTGAAGTCAGGGCGAGGATCAGACGATCGTTCAGGTTGGACATTCTGTCCCTGATGGCCCCTACTTGAAGGGGGGGGTGGATAACAAGGCCATGGGGTTTTTCCCATGATGGGAGTTTGAGAAGATCCGAACTGCAAAGATTCTTCTGCAGGACAATTGAGAACTGCTGGTTGGCTCCAGGACAACGATTCTGAGCAGGGTTCAAAGGATGAATGGCTGGGTAGCCCACCTCGCATTCCAAATGTCACCAAGCAAGAAGACAGGTTAGATCTGCTGGATCTGGGGGAGCAACCGAGGAGGCTGAGTTGAAATGGACTCTCTCGTGGATGTGTCCTAATATGATTTTGTGTCTATGGAGACCTTGGAATGAAGCGGTGGCACTGGGCCCTGAAGGGTTCTCCTAAAGAGAGGCTTTCAAACAGCTCCATCATGCAAGTTTCCCATGTGTAGATGAGATTTGTTCTGATGGGAGAGTGAAGAAACAGCCATATGCTGTTATTGAAATCCAGGCCTCTGAGGAGAGATGCCTGGAAAACAAAGCAATGGATCCGATAGGTGCCTAGGGGCCTGTTCGTTCCTTATTACCTCTGGGGACATCAGTCTACGGGTCTGAGTGCAGGTAGGTGCTCAGATGGGCCCAGATTGCCCCTGTTTGTCCTGGGAAGCCACACATATTGGGATGGCCTCAGGGACTTTGGAGGTTTATCCTCTTAGTAGGTTTGTGGCCTTGGAATGGGCACATACAATTCCCTTGGGGAGGGCAAGCACTGTCGTCAGTTTTGGCTCCAGGGGCCTGAGCCTGTAGGGTGTGTAGGCCAGGGCTGTTTGTACCGTTGTCTGAAAACACAAACTCGGCTTATGTTTCGGGTCATAGGTATGGCAGGACAGATCTACAGGCCATGAGGAGAACTCTTCGGGATATGAAAAATGGGCGAGTGTGAGGCTCTTGCTCAGGTTTTTGTCTCTGGATATCGTGTCACTCATGGTCGTGAAATTTCCGGGTGACTTCATGGGAAATGGATGAGTCTTACTCTCTGGGGGTTTGGCCCCGTCCAAAGAGTTTGGGGTTATTCTGTGGGATGGAAGAAGTCCGTTGTTTTGTTGTTGTTGATTCGTTTTTTTTTTTTTTTTTTCATCCTCAGGTGTCCCACCAAATGAGGGTTTCCAGAGTACAGCCCTGGGGAGGGGCGACTGGACAACCAGAAATCTGGTTTAAAATTGGGGCCTAGGGACATGTCAAGCCCATTATGACATCTAATGTTCCAGCCACTGAGAGGACGTACTAGAGGACAGGACCCACAGTGAGGGTCACAATGCGTGTTTATGCCCTCGTCGCACTCAAGAATGGGCGGGGCCTGAGTCTGAATGCTGGTTTCTCCTACACTGAACGTTGGACAACATGCCAACCACAAGGTTTCTTGCCATGGGTAAGGAAGAGTTCTGATTTCTGCATCACAGTCAACCCTGGGCAGTGATTGGATATAAGGTCTAGGTTCTGAAACCTGAAAACTGAGGTAGGGAAGAGATGATGACCTAAGGCCATGGCGGGTCTGATGTCCTCAGTGTGTGGTCAGCTGTCTGGGTGTTGGGCAGAGGTCCGGCCTCAGGATATCAGACAGTGCATTGGTGCCCAGGTTAGACTATTAATTTTGGGTGCTTTCGAGTGCCGTGTAGGTTCTTATCTGAAGAAATCTTCAGGATATGGAGAATGAGAGAGTCTGAGGCGCGTGCTCAGGCTTTTGTCTCTGGATTTTGTATCAGCGATGGCCGTGGAATGTTGGGGAGGCCTCATGGGCCATGGACGAATCTTGCTCTCTGTGGATTTGGCCTTATCCCAATTGTTTTTCGTCAATTTGTGGGATGGGAGGACTCCTTTCGGGTTTGTTACCTCAGGTGTCCCTCCAAAAGAGGAATTCCAAAGCAGAGCCCTGGGGAAGTGTGAAGGGATAACCCGAACTATGGTTAAAAATTGGGGCCTAGGGGCATGGCAAGCCCAATATGCTGTCTCTCCATCCAGCCACTGAGAGGCCTTACCTGAGGTGTGGGCTCAGGCTGAGGGTCACAATATGTGTTTGTGACCCATGTGGCCCGCAAGCATGGGCGTGGCCTCATGGGCCACACTGGTTACAAGTACACTGAACCTTAGCACAAGGTTTCTTGCCATGGGGAAAGAGTTCTGATTTCTGCATCATTTTCAACCTGGGCAATGATTGGAGATAAGGTCTAGGTTCTGAAGCCTGAAAACCGAGTTTGAGAGGAGATGACGACCTAAGGCCATGTCGGGTCCGATGTGCTCTGTGTGCGGCCAGCTGTCTGGGTGGGTCGAGGAGGTCCAGGCTCAGGCTGTGTAAGAAAGGACATTAGTGCCTAGGTCAGCCTATATATTTGGGGTACAGCCGAATGGCGTGCAGGTTCATCCTCATTTGGGGTTTCTGGGTAGCCCCAGAGGGCAATGTTTTTTTCTGGAGGGCTGGCAGAGTCCCGCATTGTAGTCTGGATTGCCAAATTGGAGGGCTTTGGGGCCAGTAGTCTGAGGACGGAAGTCTGTGAACCCAGCTAGGCCTAGGTTTCTGGGTGAGGATATGGCAGGCACAATCCACAGACCTGAATCGAGACCTCGTGCATCTGAAGTTAAGGCGAGGATCAGACGATCGCTCAGGTTGGACAATCTGTCCCTGATGGTCCCTTCTTGAAGGGGAGGGGGGCGGATCACGCGTCCATGGGGGTTTTCCCTCGATGGGAATTGTGAGAAGCTCCTAACTGCAAAAATTCTTCTGCAGGACAATTGAGACCTGTTGGTTGGCTCCAGGACAGCAATTCTGAGGAGGGTGTTGAGGATGGATGGCTGGGTAGCCCACCTCGCATTCCAATTGTCTCCAAGCAACAAGACAGGTTAGATCTGCTGGATCTGGGGGAGCAACCGAGGAGGCTGAGATGAAAAGGACTCTCCAGTGGATGTGTCCTAATATGATTTTGGGTCTATGGAGACCTTGGAATGAAGCGGTGGCACTGGGGCCTTGAAGGGTTTTCCTAAAGAGAGGCTTTCACACAGCTCCATCGTGCAAGTTTCCCATTGTAGATGAGATTTGTTCTGATGGGTGAGTCAAGAAACAGCCATATGCTGTTATTGAAATACAGGCCTCTGAGGAGAGATGCCTGGAAACCAAAGCACTGGATCCGATAAGTGCCTAGGGGGCTGTTCGTTCCTTTTAACCTCAGGGGACATCAGTCTACGGGTCTGAGTGCAGGTAGGTGCTCAATGGCCCCATTTTGCCCCTGTTTGTCCTGGGAAGCCACAAATATTGGGATGGCCTCAGGCACATTGGAGGTTTATCCTCTTTGTAGGGTTGTGGCCATTGGCATGGGCACACACAATTCCCTTGGAGAGGGCAAGCACAGTCGTCAGGTTTGGCTCCAGGGGCCTGAGCCTGTAGGGTGTGTAGGCCAGGGCTGTTTGGACAGTTGTCTGAAAACACAAACTCGGCTTATGTTTCCGGTCATAGGTATGGCAGGACTGATCTAGAGACCATGAGGCTAACTCTTCGGGATATGAAAAAAGGGCGAGGGTGATGCTCTGCTCAAGTTTTTGTCTCTGGATATCGTGTCACTCATGGTCGTGAAATTTCCGGGTGACTTCTTGGGAAATGGACGAGTCTTACTCTCTGGGGGTTTGGCCCCGTCCAAGGAGTTTGGGGTCATTCTGTGGGATGGAAGAAGTCCGTTGTTCTGTTGTTGTTGATTTGTTTTGTTTTGTTTTTCTACCTCAGGTGTCCCACCAAATGAGGGATTCCAGAGTACAGCCCTGAGGAGGGGCGACTGGACAACCAGAAATATGGTTAAAAATTGGGGCCTAGGGACTTGTCAAGCCCATTATGACATCCAATGGTCCAGCCACTGAGAGGACGTACTAGAGGACAGGACTCACGCTGAGGGTCACAATGCGTGTTTATGCCCTCGTCGCACTCAAGAATGGGCGGGGCCTCAGGGTGAATGCTGGTTTCTCCTACACTGAACGTTGGACAACATGCCAACCACAAGGTTTCTTGTATGGGTAAGGAAGAGTTCTGATTTCTTCATCATAGTCACCCCTGGGCAGTGAGTGGAGATAAGGTCTAGGTTCTGAAGCCTGAAAACTGAGGTAGGGAAAAAATGATGACCTAAGTCCATGGCGAGTCTGAGGTGCTCAGTGTTCGGTCAGCTGTGTGGGTGTTGGTCACGAGGTCCGGGCTCAGGTTGTCAGACAGTGCATTAGTGCCCAGGTTACACTATATATTTTGGGTGCATTCGAGTGCCGTGTAGTTTCTCTGAAGAACTCTTCAGGATATGAAGAATGATCGAGTCTGAGGCCGGTGCTAAGGCTTTTGTCTCTGGATTTTGTATCAGCAATGGCCCTGGAATGTTGGGGAGGCCTCATGGGCCTGGACGTATCTTGCTCTCTGTGGATTTGGCCCGATACCAATTGTTTTTCGTCAATCTGTGGGATGGACAGACTCCTTTCAGGTTTGTTACCTCAGCTGTCCCACCAAAAGAGGAATTCCAAAGCAGAGCCCTGGGGAAGAGTGAAGGGACAACCCGATCTATGGTTAAAATTGGGGCCTTGGGGCATGGCAAGCCCAATATACTGTCTCCCCATCCAGCTACTGAGAGGCCTTACCTGAGGACTGGGCTCAGGCTGAGGGTCACAGTGTCTGTTTGTGACCAATGTGGCCTGCAAGCATGGGTGGGGACTCATGGGCCACACTGGTTTCAAGTACACTGAACCTTGGACAACATGCCAACCACAAGGTTTCTTGCCATGGGGAAAGAGTTCTGATTTCTGCTTCATTTTCAAACCCGGGCCGTGATTGCAGATAAGGTCTAGGTTCTGAAGCCTGAAAACCGAGGTTGAGAAGAGATGACGACCTTAGGCCATGGCGGGTCGGATGTGCTCAGTGTGCGGCCAGATGTCTGGTTGGGGCCAGGAGTTCGAGGCACAGGCTGTTTCAGAAGGGGCATTAGTGCTCAGGTCAGCCTATATATTTGGGGTACAGCCGAATGGCGTGCAGGTTGATCCTCATATGGGGTTCCTGGGTAGCCCCAGAAGGCAATGTTTTTCTTCTGGAGGGTAGGCAGAGTGCTGCATTGTAGTTCTGGGTTGCCAAACTGGAGGGCTTGTGGGCCAGTAGTCTGAGGACGGAAGTCTGAGAACCCAAGCTAGGCCTAGGTTTCTGGGTGAGACCTGAATCGAGATCTCGTGCATCTGAAGTCAGGGCAAGGATCAGAAGATCGCTCAGGTTGGACATTGTGTCCCTCATGGCCACTTCTTGAAGGGGGGGGTGGATCACGAGGCCATGGGGTTTTCCCACGATGGGAGTTGTGAGAAGCTCCCAACTGCAAAGATTCTTCTGCAGGACAATTGAGACCTGTAGGTTGGCTCCAGGACAACGATTCCGAGCAGGGTTCTAAGGATGGATGGCTGTGTGGCCCACCTCGCATTCCAATTGTCTCCAAGCAACAAGACAGGTTAGATCTGCTGGATCTGGGCGAGCAACCGAGGAGGCTGAGTTGAAATGGAATTTCCCGTGGATGTGTCCTAATATGATTTTGTGTCTATGGAGACCTTGGAATGAAGCGTTGGCAGTGGGTCCCTGAAGGGTTCTCCTAAAGAGAGGCTTTCACACATCACAGCTCCATCGTGCAAGTTTCCCGTGTGTGGACGAGATTTGTTCTGATGGGTGAATCAAGAAAAAGCCATATGCTGTTATTGAAATCCTGCCCTCTGAGGAGAGATGTCTGGAAACCAAAGCAATGGATCGATAGGTGCCTAGGGGCCTCTTCGTTCCTTTTTTCCTCTGGGGACATCAGTCTACGGGTCTGAGTGCCTGTAGGTGCTCAGATGGGCCCAGATTGCCCCTGTTTGTTCTGGGTATCCACAAGTATTGGGATGGCCTCAGGGACTTTGGAGGTTTAAACTTTTAATAGGGTTGTGGCCACTGGAATGGGCACACACAATTCCCTTGGAGAGGGTAAGCACAGTCTTCAGGTTTGTCTCCAGGGGCCTGAGCCTGTAGGGTGTGTAGGCCAGGGCTGTTTGGACAGTTGTCTGAAAACACAAACTCGGCTTATGATTCGGGTCATAGTTATGGCAGGACTGATCTATAGACCAAGAGGAGAACTCTTCAGGATATGAAAAATGGGCGAGTGTGAGGCTCTTGCTCACCTTTTTGTCTCTAGATATTGTGTGTCACACATGTTCGTGAAATTTCCGGGTGACTTCATGGGAAATGGACGATTCTTACTCTCTGGGGTTTTGGACCCGACCAAGGAGTTTGGGTTCACTCTGTTGGATGGAAGAAGTCCGTTGTTCTGTTGTTGTTGATTTGTTTTGTTTTGTTTTTCTACCTCAGGTGTCCCACCAAATGTGGGATTCCAGAGTAGAGCCCTGGGGAGTTGTGACAGGACAACCAGAAATCTGGTTAAAAATTGGGGCCTAGGGACATGTCAAGCCCATTATGACATCTCATGGTGCAGCCACTGAGAGGACCTACTAGAGGACAGGACTCATGCTGAGGGTCACAATGCGTGTTTATGCCCTCGTTGCACTCAGGAATGGGTGGGGCCTCAGACTGAATGCTGGTTTCCCCTACACTGAACTTAAGTCAACATGGCAACCACAAGGATTCCTGCCTTGGGTAAGTAGGAGTTCTGATTTCTGCATGACAGTCACCCCTGGGCAGTGATTGGAGATAAGGTCTAGGTTCTGAAGCCTGAAAACTGAGGTAGGGCAGAGATGATGATCGAAGGCCATGGCGGTTCTGTTGTGCTCAGTGTGCGGTCAGCTGTCTGGGTGTTGCTCAGGAGGTCCCGGCTCAGGCTTTGTCAGACAGTGCATTACTGCCCAGGTTAGACTATATAATTTGGGTACATTCGAGTGCCATGTAGGTTTATTCTCATTTAATGTGCCCGGGCATCTCATTGGGCAATATTTTGTTTCTCGAGGGCAGGCAGAGTGCTGCAATGATGGTCCGGAATTGCCAAACTTGTGGGCTGCGGGGCCAAGAGTGTGAGGATGGAAGTCTGAGAACACAAGCTAGACTTGGGTTTCAGGGCGAGGGCACGGCATGTACCTCCTGAAGATCTGAAGGAATATCTCATGCATCTGAAGTCAGAGCGAGGATCAGACATTGGCTCAGCTTGGATTTTCTGTTCATGACGGCCCCTTCATGAAGGGAGTGGATTCTTGAGGCCGTGGAGGTTTTCCCACGTTTGGAGTGGTGGAATGCCCCCTCCTAGGATTCCTTCTGCGGGACAATTGAGACCTGTTGGACAGCTCCAGGACATCCCATATGGATGAGTCCAGACCAAAGCAATGGATCCGATTTTGGCCTAGGGTCCTGTCTGTTTTTCATCTTCTTATCTGGGGACATCCATCTAGGGTATGAGTGGAGTAGATGCTCAGCTGGTGACAGACTGACCTATACTATTGGGATGGCCTCAGAGACTTTGGAGGGTTCTCCTAATTTGTAAGATTTTGGACAATGGAATGGGCAGAATTCCCATGGATTGGGTAGGCACAGTCCTAATGTGTGGCTCCAGGGTCCCCCCAGCCTGGATGGTGTGTGGCCCAGGACTTTGAGGACAGAAGTCTGAAAACACAAAACTCAGCTTATGTTTGAGGACGTACGTATGGCAGGCCGGATCTACAATCCATGAGAAGACATCTTCAGGATATGAAGATAGTGCGAGTCTGAGGCGCTTGCTCAGGCTTTTGTCTCTGGATTTTGTTTTAGCGATGGCCGTGGAATGTAGAGGAGGCCTCATGGGCCATGGACGAATCTTGCTCTCTGTGGATTTGGCCCAATCCCAATTGTTTTTTCGTCAATCTGTTGGATGGAGTACTCCTTTCAGGGTTGTTACCTCAGGTGTCCCACCAAAAGAGGAGTTACAAAGCAGAGCCCTGGGGAAGAGTGAAGGGACAACCCGAACTATTGTTAAAAATTGGGGCCTAGGGGCATGGCAAGCCCAATATGCTGTCTTTTCATCCAGCCACTGAGAGGCCTTACCTGAGGACTGGGCTAAGGCTGAGGGTCACAATGTGTGTTTGCCACCTATGTGGCCCGCGAGCAATGGCGGGTCCTCATTGGACACACTGGTATCCACTACACTGAACCTTATACAACAAGCCTACCACAAGGTTTCTTGCCATCGGGAAAGGGTTCTGATATCTGCATCATTTTCAAACATGGGCAGTGATTGTAGATAAGGTCTAGGTTCTAAATCCTGAAAACCGAGGCTGGGAAGAGATAACGACCTAAGGCAATGGCTGGTCTGATGTGCTCAGTGAGCGGCCAGCTGTATGGGTGGGGCCAGGAGGTCCAGGCTCAGCCTCTGTCAGAAAGAGCATTATTGCCCAGGTCAGCCTATATATTTTGGGTACAGCCAAATGGCGTGCAGGTTGATCCTCATTTGGGGTTTCTGGGTAGCCCCAGAAAGCAATGTTTTTCTTCTGGAGGGCAGGCAGGGTACTGCATTATAATTCTGGATTGCCAAACTGGAGGGCTTGTGGGCCATTAGTCTGAGGATGGAAGTCTGAGGACACAAGCTAGGCTTAGGTTTCTGGTTGAGGACATGGCAGGCACAATCTACAGATATGAACCGAGATCTCGTGCAACTGAAGTCAGGGTGAGGATCAGACGATCGCTCAGGTTGGACCTTATATCCCTGAGGGCCACTTCATGAAGGGGGGGGGGATCACGAGGACATGGGTGTTTTCCTACGATGGGAGTTGTGAGAAGCTCCCAACTTCAAAGATTCTTCTGCAGGACAATTGGGTCCTGTTGTATGGCTCCAGGCTAACGATTCCGATCAGGGTTCTAAGGAAGGATGGCTGGGTAGCCCAACTCGCATTCCAATTGTCTCCTAGCAACAAGACAAGTTAGATCTGCTGGATCTCGCGGAGCAACCGAATACGCTGAGTTGAAATGGACTCTCCTGTGGATGGGTCCTAATGTGTTTTTGTGTCTATGGATACCGTGGAATGACGCGGTGGCACTTTGGCATGAAGGGTTCTCCTAAACAGAGGCATTGACATCACTCCCACGTGCAAGTTTCCCATGTGTAGATGAGATTTATTCTGGTGGGTGAGTCAAGAAACAGCCATATGTTGGTACTGAAATCCAGGCCTCTGAGGAGAGATGCCTGGAAACCAAAGCAATGGATCCGATTAGGGCCTAGGGGCCTGTTCGTTCCTTTTTACCTCTGGGGATATCAGTCTACAAGTCTGAGTGCAGGTAGGTTCTCAGATGGGCTCAGATTGCTCCTGTTTGTCCTGGGAAGCCACCACTATTGGGATTGCCTCAGGGACTTTGGAGGTTTATCCTATTAGTAGCGTTGTGGCCATTGGAATGGACACACAGAATTCCTTTGGAGAGGGCAAGTACAGTCCTCAGCTTGGCTCCAGGGGCCTAAGCCTGTAGGCTGTGTAGGCCAGGGCTGTTTGGAAAGTTGTCTGAAAACACAAACTCGGCTTATGTTTCGGGTCATAGGTATGGCAGGACTGATCTACAGACCATGAGGAGAACTCTTTGGGATATGAAAAAAGGGCGAGTGTGAGGCTCTTGTTCAAGTATTTATCTCTGGATATCATGCCATTCATGGTCATGAAATTTCCAGGTGACGTCATGGGAAATGGACGAGTCTTAATCCCTGGGGGTTTGGCCCAATCCAAAGAGTTTGGGGTCATTCTGTGGGACGGAAAAAGTCCGTTTTTTGTTGTTGTTGTTTTGTTTTGTTTTGTTTTTCAAACTCAGGGGTCCCACCAAATGAGGGATTCCAGAGTAGAGCCCTGGGGAGGGCGATTGGACAACCAGAAATCTGGTTAAAATTGGGTCCTAGGGACAGATAGACTTGGGTTTCAGGGCGAGGGCACGGCATGTACCTCCTGAAGATTGAAGCAATATCTCATGCATCTGAAGTCAGAGCAAGGATCAGACGTTGGCTCAGCTTGGATTTTCTGTTCATGACGGCCCCTTCATAAAGGGAGCCGAATTTCGATGCCGTGTATTTTTTCCCACGTTGGGAGTGGTGGTATGCCCCCTCCAAGGATTCCTTCTGCGGGAAAATTGAGACCTGTTGGACAGCTCCAGGACATCCAATATGGATGAGTCCAGAGCAACGTTCGAGGATGGATGCCTGGGAAGCCCGCCTCGCATTCTAATTGTCTCCTAGCGACAAGACAGTTTAGATCTGATGGCTCTGCGGGAGCCACCGGGGTGGCTGAGTTGAAATGGACTTTCCTGAGGATGGGTCTAATGTGTGTTTGTGTCCATGAGGCCTTGGAATGGGGCGGTGGCACCGGGACCCTGAAGTATTCTCCTCAGCTTTTGACATAGCTCCCATGCACAAGTTTCCTTGTGGAGACGAGGTTTGTTCTGATGGGTGCCTCAGGAAAACACCAATGCTGGTATTGGAATCCAGGATTTTGAGGAGACATGCCTGTAAACGAAAGCAATGGATACGATTTTGGCGTAGGGTCCTGTCTGGTTCAATCTTCTTCTCTGGGGACATCATTCTAGGGTATGAGTGGAGTTAGATGCTCAGCTGGTGTCAGACTGCCCTTTTTTGTCCCTGGCGACCTTTTCTATTGGGATGGCCTCAGGGACGTTGGAGGGTTCTCCTAATTTGTACGATTTTGGACAATGGAATGGGCAGAATTCACATGGATTGGGTAGGCACAGTCCTAATGTGTGCTCCAGGGTCCCCAGCCTGGATGGTGTGTGGCCCAGGACTTTGAGGACAGAAGTCTGAAAACACAAACTCAGCTTATGTTTGGGGACGTAGGTATGGCAGGCCCGATCTACAATCCATGAGAAGACATCTTCAGGATATGAAGATAGTGCGAGTCTGAGGTGCTTGTTTAGGCTTTTGTCTCTGGATTTTGTATCAGCGATGGCCGTGGAATGTCGAGGAGGCCTCATGCGCCATGGACGAATCTTCCTCTCTGTGGATTTGGCCCGATCCCAATTGTTTTTCTTCAATCTGTTGGATGGAGGACTCCTTTCTGGGTTGTTACATCAGGTGTCCCACCAAAAGAGGAATTCCAAAGCAGAGCCCTGGGGAGGAGTGAAGGGACAACACGAACTATGGTTAAAAATTGGGGCCTAGGGGCATGGCAAGCCCAATATGCTGTCTCTTCATCCAGCCACTGAGAGGCCTTACCTGAGGACTGGGCTAAGTCTGAGGGTCACAATGTGTGTTTGCTACCTATCTGGACCGCAAGCAATGGCGGGGCCTCAAGGGACACACTGGTTACCACTACACTGAACGTTGGACAAAATCCAACCACAAGTTTTCCTGCCTTTGGGAATGAGTTCTGATTTCTGCATCATTTTCAAAGCTGGGCAGTGATTGGAGGTAAGGTCTAGGTTCTGAAGCCTGAAAACTGAGGTTGGGAAGGGATAACGACCTAAGGCCATGGGGCTCTGAAGTTCTCAGTTTGTAGGCAGCTGTCTGGGTGGGCCCAGGAGGTCCAGACTCAGGCTGTGTCAGAAAGGGCATTATTGTCCATGTAATCCTATATATTTTGGGTATAACCAAGTGTCGTTCAGGTTGATCTTCATTTGGGGTTTCTAGGTAGCCCCAGAGGGCAATGTATTTCTTCTGCAGGGCAGGTAGAGTGCTGCATTGTAGTTCTGGATTGCCAAACTGGAGGTCTTGTGAGCCAGTAGTCTGTGGACAGAAGTCTGAGGACACAAGCAAAGCTTAGGTTTCTGGGTGAGGACATGGCAGGCACATACTACAGACCTGAACCGAGATCTCGTGCATCTGAAGTCAGGGTGAGGATCAGACGATCGCTCAGGTTGGACCTTATGTCCCTGATGGCCCCTTTATGAAGGGGGGGGGATCATGTGGCCATGGGAGTTCTCTCACGATGGGAGTTCTGAGAAGCACCCAACTGCAAAGATTCTTCTGCAGGAAAATTGACACCTGTTGGTTGGCTCCAGGCCAACGATTCCGAGCAGGGTTTTAAGGATGGATGGCGGGGTAGGCCACCTCACATTCCAATTGTCTCCTAGCAACAAGACAAGTTAGATCTGCTGGATCTCGCGGAGCAACGGAATACGCTCAGTTGAAATGGACTCTCCTGTGGATGGGTCCTAATGTGTTTTTGTGTCTATGGAGACCTTGTAATGGGGCAGTGGCACACAGGCCCTGAAGGCTTCTCCTAACTGGAGGTTTTGAGACATCTTCAAAGGATAATTTTCCCATGTGGAGAAGAGATTTGTTCTGATTGCTGCCTCATGAAATCCCCATATGCTAATATTGGAAACCAGGCCTCTGAGGAGAGATACCTGTTACCGAAAGCAATGAATCTGATTCAGGCCTAGGGGCCTGTCTGATTCAATCTTCTACTCTGGGGACATCCATCTACGCTGAGTAGAGGTAGATGCTCAGCTGGTTTCAGATGACCCTTGTTTGTCCTGGGCAGCCTACATTATTGGGATGTCCTTGGGGACTCTGGATGTTTTTCCTAATTTGTACGATTGTGGACAATGGAATGGGCAGAATTCCCGTGGTATGGACACGCACAGTCCTGATGTGTGGCTCCAGGGGCCCCAGCCTGAAGGGTCTGTGGGCCAGGAATGTGGGGACAGAAGTCTGAAAACACAAACTCGGCTTAGGTTTGGAAGTAGGTATGGCAGGCCCGATCTACAGACCGTGAGGAGAACTCTTCTGGATACGACAAAAGAGCGAGTATGAGGCGCTTGCTCAGACTTTTGTCTCTGGATTTGTTGTCAACGATGGCTGTGGAATCTCGGGGAGGTCACATGGGCCATGGACGAGACTTCCTCTCTGTGAATTTGGTCCAATCCCAATTGTTTTGGGTCAATCTCAAGGATGGGAGGAGTCCTTTTAGTTTTGTTACCTCAGGTGTCCCACCAAAAGAGGGATTCCAAAGCAGAGCTCTGGGGAGGGATGAATGGACAACCCGAACAATCCAATTGCGGTGAGGTCGAGAACCGAGCAGGTTGATCCTCATTTGGGGTTTATGGAGATCCCCATAGAGCAACGTTTTTCTTCTGGAGGGCCAGCATAGGGCTGCATTTTGGTTCCAGAATTCCAAGTCTTGAGGACATGTTTGCCAGGAGTGTGAGGAAGGAAGTCTGAAAACACAAGGTAGCACGAGGTTTGGGCCCACTGTGCAGAGGCTGAATCGAGATCTCCTGCATCTGAGGTCAGGGCGAGGATCAGATGTTGCCTCAAGCTGGAGTTTGTGTCCATGACGGCCCCGTCCTGAAGGGGGTGGGGGTGTCATGAGGCCCGGGAGGTTTCCCTATGCTGGTAGTTGTGAGCTGCTCCAAACTTCAAAGTTTCCTTCTTCAGGACAGTCGAGTACTATTGGATGGTTCCAGGATGCCCCATACAGAAAGACTCGAGAGCAGGGGCCTAAGCATGGATGCCGAGAAACGCCAACTCACCTTCCCATTGCCTGGTCGAGACAAGGCACGCTCAATCTGCGGGCTCTTGAGTGAGCTACCCAGAAGGCTGAGTTTAAATGGACTTTCCTGAGGATGAGTCATAATGTGGGTTGGTGGCCATGGAGACCTTGGAATGTGGCAGTAGCTGTGGGACTCTGCAGGATTCTCCAACCCGAAGGGTTTGACACAACTCCAACAAGGAAGCTTTCCATGTGGAGATGAGAGGTGTTCTGTCTGGTGCCTGAGGATAGCTCCATATGCTGGTCTTCGAACCCAGGCCTCTGAGGAGTGATACCTGGACACCAAAGCAAGAGTTCATAATAGGGCCTAGGGGCCTGCCTGGTTCAATCTTCTGTCTCTGCGGATATCAGTCTGTGTGTCTGCATGGAGGTAGTAGTTGCTCAGCTGGTGTCATAATGCCCCTGTTTGTCAAGTGCGGCTTGCGGTAGTGGGATGTCCTTGGGGACCTCGAGGTTTCTACTATTCTGTAGAGTTGTGGCCAATGGAATGGGCAGTTTCTTAGGAGAGAGCACAGTTCTGTGGTGTGGCTCCAGAGACCCCAGCCTGGAGGCGGTGTGGGCCACGGCTGTGTAGACAGACATCCAAAAACCCAAACTCAGCTCAGGTTTGGGGCCGAGGTTATGGCAGGCCTGATCTACAGTCCGTGAGGGGAGCTCCTCTGGATATGAAAGAAGGGTGAGAGGGAGGCAGTCGCTCAGTCTTTTGTCTCTGGATATTTTGTCCACAATGGCCGTTTAATGTAGGAGTTGCCTCATGGGTCGTAGAAGTCTCCCTCTCTGGTAGTTTGTCCAGCCCCCAAGAGTTTGGGGTCATTCTGTGGGAAGGGAAGAGTCCTGTTTTCTGCTTCATGTGTCCCCCCAGTAGAGGGATTCTGGAGCATAGCAGTGGGTACTGACAACTGGAATACTCGCTCTCTGGTTAAGCCTGGGGGCCTATGGATATGACAAGCCCCATAGGCAGGATCTTGGTCCAGCCACTGAGAGGCGTTACTTTAATACGGGACTCACGCTACAGGTCACAATGCATGTCTGTGCCCTAGGCGGCCCTCAAGCACTGGCGTGGCCTTTCCGACAAAGCAGGTTTTCCCACCTTGAACGTTGGACAACATGCCCACCACAAGGTTTCTGGCCATGGGGAAGGAGGAATTCTAATTTCTGCATCACGTTCACCCCTGGGCAGTGATTGGAGATAAGGTCTAGGTTCTGAAGCCTGAAAACCGAGGTTGGGAAGAGATGACGATCTACAGCCATAGCAGGTCCCTTGTGTCCAGGTTGGACCACAGTCGTTTGGGATGTATTGTCTCAGGCTGAGCCAGACAGGGCATTAGTATTCAGGTAAGGCTGTATAATTGCTTTACAGTCGAGTGGCATGCATTAGATAATCATTTGGGGTTTCTTATTAGCAGCATAGGGCAAAGTTTTTCTTCTGGAGGGCAGGCAGAGTGCTGCATTGTGGCTTCAGAATTCCCAAACTGGAGGGCTTGTGGGCCAGGAGAGTGAGGACGGAAGTCTGAGAACACAAGCTAGGATTAGGTTTCGGGGAATGGACATGGCAGGCACACTCTGCAGAGCTGAATTGAGATCTCATGAGTCTGAAGTCAGGTCGAGGATCAGACTTTGGCTCAGGTTGGAGTTTCTGTCCATGTTGGCCCCTTCATGAAGGGGGGGGGCATTATGAGGCCATGGGTGTTTTCCCACTATTAGAGATGTGAGATGCTCCAAACCGCAAGGATTCCTTCTGTGGGACAATTAAGATTTGTTGGATGGCTCCAGGACGTCTCATAAGGTATTTTTCCAGAACAAAGTTCTAAGTATGGATGCCTGGGCAGACAGCCTCAATTCCAATTGTCTCCTAGCAACAAGAAACCTTTGATCTGCTGGCTTGGGGTAGCATCAGAGGGGGCTGAGTTGGAATGGACTTTCCTGAGGATGGTCTTAAATGAGTTGAAATGGACTTTCCTGAGGATGGTCTTAATGTTGGTTTGAGTCCATTGAGACCTTGGTATGGGGCAGTGGCACCAGGGCCCTGAAGGATTCTCCTAACCAGAGGTTATAACAAAGCTCCAATGAGCAAGTTTACCAGGGGAGACGAGATTTGTTCTTATGGGTGCCTCAGGAAACCATCATTTGCTGTATTGGAAATGAGGCCTCTGATGAGAGATGCCTGGAAACCAAAGCAATGGATCTGATTAGGGCCTAGGGGCCTGTCCGGTTCAATATTCTTCTCTGGGGGGACTCTTTTGTCTGAGTGGAGGTAGTTGCTCAGCTGGTTTGAGATCACACCTGTTTGTCCTGGGCGGTCTACACTATTGGGATGGCCTCGGTAACTTTGGAGGTTTTTCCTAATTTGCAAGGTTGTGGCCAATGGAATGGGAAGAATTCTCTTGAAAGGGAAGCACAGTCCTGAGGTGTGGCTCCAGGGGCCCAAGTGTGGAGCGTGTGTGGTCCAGGGCTATTTGGACAAAAGTCTGAAAACACAAACTCCACTTAGGTTTGGGTCTGTAGGTATGGCCGGCCCGATATATAGACCGTGAGGAGAACTCTTCAGGATATGAACAAAGGGCGAAAGTGAGGTGCTTGCTCATGCTTATTTTTTTCTGGATATGTGTCACCGATTGCCATGGAATGTCCTGGTGTCCTCATGGGCCATCAATGAGGCTCCCTTTCTGGAGATTTGACCCAATCCCAAGAGTTTGGGGTCATTCTGTGGGAAGGGCGGAGGCCTTTCTGTTTGTTTTTTTTTTTTTTTTTTACCTCAGGTGGACTACCAAAAGAGGGATTCCACAGCAGAGTCCTGGGGAGGGGCGACTGGACAACCAGAACTCTGGTTAACATTGGGACCTAAGAACATGGCAAGCCCCATATGTGGGCTCTTGGTCCAGATACTGAGAGGCCTTCCTTGAGCATAGGGCTCACATTGAGTTTCACAATGTGTTTTTGTGCCCAAGGAGCCCCTCAAGTCAGGGTGTGGCCTAATGTACCATGCTGGTTTCTCCTACACTGAACGTTGCACAATATGGCAACCACAAGTTTTCTGGCCATGGGGAAGAAGGAGTTCTAATTTCTGCAACACTTTCACTCCTGGACTGTGATTGGATTTAAGGTCTAGGTTCTGAAGCCTGAAAACTGAGGTTGGGAAGAGATGAAGACCTAAGGCCATGGTGTGTCTTATGTGCTCAGTGTTCGGCCAGCCTTTGAGTGTGGGTTGGGAGGTGTAGGCTCAGGCTGTGGCAGACAGGGAATTAGTGCCCAGGCTAGACTGTATCATTGGGGTGCAGTCGAGTTTCGTGCAGGTTGGTACTCATTTGTGGTTACTGGGTAGCCCCAGAGGGCAACGTTTTTCTTCTGGAAGGAAGACACAGTGCCACATAGTGGCTCCAGAATTCCCAAACTGGAAGGCTTGTGGGCCAGGAGTGTGAGGAAAAAATTCTGAGAACACAAGTGTGATTTCGATTTCGGGGTGAGGGGACGGCAGGAACCCTATGCAGAGATGATTCGAGATCCCGTGTACCTGAAGACAGAGCTAGGATCAGACGTTAGCTCAGGTTGGAGTTTCTGTCCATCTCGGCCCCTTCATGAAGGGGAGGGTGTCACGAGGCCATGGAGGTTTTCCCATGATGGGAATTGTGAGATGCTCCAAACTGCAATGATTCCTTCCGTGGGACCGTCGAGACCTGCTGGATGGCTCCAGGACATCCCATAAGGAAGTTATCCAGAGCAGGGTTCTAAGGATGGATGCCTGGGCAGCCTGCATCCCATTCCAGGTGTCTCATAGCGCCAAGGCAAGTCCGATCTGCTGGATCTAGGGGAGTAACGGAGGCGGGTGTGTTGAAATGGGTGAGTTGAGGATGGGTCATAATGTGCATTTGTGTCCATGGAGACCTTGGAATGGGGTGCTTGATCCGGGGCCTTGAGGGATGTTCATAACCGGAGGTTTTGATAGAGCTCTAAAGAGTACGTTTCCTATGTAGAGAAGAGGATTGTTTTGATGAGTGCCTAAGGAATCTCCCATATACTGGTATTGGAAACCAGGACTCTGAGGAGAGATGCCTGGAAACAAAAGCAATGGATATGATTAGGGCCTAGGTGCCTGTCCGGTTCAATCTCTTTCCTGGGGATACGTGTCTATGGATCTGAGGGGAGGTAGTTGCTCGGCTTGTGTCAGATCGCCCCTGTTTGTCCTGGGCAGCCTATAATATTGGGAATGGCTTCGGGACGTTGGAGTTTCTCCTAATCTATAGGGTTGTGGCCAATGGAATGGGCAGAAATCCCCTGGAGAGTGCAGGCACAGTTCTGAGTTTGGCTCTATGGGCCCAGCCTTGAGGGTGTGTGGGGCCAGGCCTGTGGGGACAGAAGTCTGAAAACACAAACTCCGGTTACGATTGGAGACATAGGTATGGCACGCCAAATCTACAGACCGTGAGAACACTTCGGGATATGAAAAAGGGTGAGTTTGAGGTGCTTGCTTAGGTTTTGTCTCTGGATTTGTGTCAACAATGTGGGTCGAATGCTGGCGTGGCCTCATGGGTTGTGGACGGCTTTCCTTCTCTGAGGATTTGACTCAATCCCAAGAGTTTGGGTACATTCTGTGGGATGGGAGGAGTCCTTTCTGTTTTTTTTATTTTCTTTTATGTACCTCATGTGTGCCAATAAAAGAGGGATTCCAGAGCAGAGTCCTTGGGAGGGACAACTGGATAACCCCACCTCTGTTTAAGTTTGGGGGCCTAGGGGCATGGCAAGTCCAACATGTGGGCTCTTGATTCAGACACTGAGAGGTCTTCCTTGAGGACAGGGCTCATGCTGAGGGTCACAATGCCATGGTGCCAGCGCCCTGAAGGATCCTCCTAACCTGAGGTATTGACACAGCTCCAAAGAGCAAGTTTCTCATGTGGAGATGAGATCTGTTCTGATTGTTTCCTTAGGAAACCCCCATATTCTGATATTGGAAACCAGGCCTCTGAGGAGAGATACATAGAAACCAAAGCAATGGATCAGAAGTTGGCTCAGGTAGGAGTTTCTGTCCATGATGGCCCCTTTATAAAGGGGAGCATCTCATGAGGCCATGTAGGTTTTCCCACGATAGGAGTTGTGAGATGCTCCAATCTGCAAGGATTCCTTCTGCAGGACAGTCAAGACCTGTTGGAAGGCTCCCAGGACATCCCATATGGAACGGCGCCAGTGCAGGATTCCAACGGTGGATGCCTAGAGAGTCTGCTTTGCATTCCAGTTGTCTCCTAGCGACAAGGCAGGTTTGATATTCTGGCTCTGGGGGAGTAATCAACGGGGCTGAGTTGAAATGTACTCTCCTGCCGAATGGTCATAATGCGGGTTTTTGTCCATGGAGACCTTGGAATAGGGCGGTGGCTCCGGTTACCTGAAGGTTTCTCCTAACTGGAGGTTTTTACAGAGCTCCAAAGGATAAGTTTCCCATGTGGAGACAAGATTTGTTCTGATTGGTATCTCTGGAATCCCCCATATGCTGGTATGGAATACAGGCCTCCAAGGAGAGATGCTTAGAAACAAAAACAATGGAACCCATTACGTTCTAGGGGCCTTTCCAGTTTAATACCTTTCTCTTGGGATATCTGTCTACGGGTGAGTTGAGATCGTTGCTCAGCTTGTGACAGATCACCCCTCTTTGTACTGGGCGGCCTACACTATTGGAATGGCCTCTGGGTCTTCGGAGGTTTCTCCTAATCTGTAGGGTTGTGGCCAATGGAATGGGAAGAATTTCCTTGGAGAGGGAAGGCTCAGTCCTGAGTTGTGGCTCCAGGGGCCTCAGCCTGAGGGTGTGTGGGACAGGGATGTCAGGATAGAAGTCTGAAAACACGGTTTGGGGACATAGGTATGGCAGGCCCAATCTACAGACTATGAGGAGAATTTTTTAGGCTATGACCTAAGGGTGAGGCTTATGTCACTGGATTTTGTGTCAATAGTGGCCGTGGAATGTCGGGCTGGCCTCATGGGCCATGGAGGAGTCTTTCTCTCTGGGGATGGCCTGATCCCAAGTGATTGGGGTCATTCTGTGGGTGGGAGGAATCCTTTCTGTGTTTACTTACATCAAATGTCCCACCAAAGAGGGATTCCAGAGCAGAGCCCTGAGTAGGGGTGACTAGATGTCTCTACCTCTGGTTAAGATTGGGTGACTTGGGGCATGGCAGGCCCCATATGCGGGCTCATGGTCCAGCCACTGAGAGGCTTTACTTGAGGACATGGTTCAAACTGAGGGTCCCAATGTTTGTTTGTGCCCACCGCAGCTCTTAAGCATGGGCAGGGCCTCAGGGACCCTACACTACCCTCAGGGGCCCTACTACTACTCCTGTAGGCCCTACAGGGGTCCTACACTGAACTTTGGATAAGATGCCAACCACAAGATCCTGGCAAGAGGGAAGGAGGTGTTATGATTTCTGCATCACGTTAACCTATGGGAAATAAGCAGAGAAAAGGTCTAGGTTTCTGTAGCCTGAAAACCAGGATGGAAAGAGATGGCTACCTAAGGCCATGGCTGATCAGATGTTCTCAGTGTATGGCAAGCTGTCTGGGTGTCGGTTGGGAATTCAGGCCTCAGGTTGTGTCAGACAGGGCATTAGTGCACAGGCTAGACTATATAATTGGTGTACAGTTGAGTGGCATGCAGGTTTATCCTCATTTGAGGTTTCTGGGTAGACCCATAGGGCAACGATTTTCTTCTAGAGGGCAGGCAGAGTGCAGCACTGTGTCATCGGAAATCCCAAAATGGAGGGCGTGTGGTCCAGGAGAGTGAGGACGGAAGTCTGAGAACACTAGATATGCTTAGGTTTTCGGGAGAGGTCACAGCAGGTGCACTCTGAAGAGCTTAATCAAGATCTCGTGCAACTGAAGTCAAGGCGAAGATCAGCTGTTGGCTCAGGTTGGAGTTTCTTTCCATAATCCGACTTCATGAAGATTGGGGACATCATGTGACCTTGGAAGCTTTCCATGATATGAGTTGTGAGGTGGTCCATGAATAAGGACTACTGTGGGATAGTCGACACCTGTTGGATGGATCAAGTATATCCCATAAGGAACGACGCAAGAGCAGGGTTCTAAAGGTTTTAAGGTTCTCTAAAGAGAGATGCCTGGAAACCAAAGCAATAGATGCGATAGGAGCCTATGGGCCTGTTCGTTCCTTTTAACCTCTGGGGACATCAGCCTACGGGTCTGAGTGCCGGTAGGTGCTCAGATGGGCCCAGATTGCCCCTGTTTGTCCTGGGAAGCCACAAATATTGGGATGGCCTCAGGGACTTGGAGGTTTATCCTATTAGTAGGGTTGTGGCCATTGGAATGGGCACATACAATTACCTTGGAGAGGGCAAGCTCAGTCTTCATGTTTGGCTCCAGGGGCCTGAGCCTGTAGGGAGTGTAGGCGAGGGCTGTTTGGAAAGTTGTCTGAAAACACAAACTCGGCTTACGTTTCGGGTCATAGGTATGGCAGGACTGATCTACAGACCATGAAGAGAACTCTTCGGGATATGAAAAAAGGGCGAGTGTGAGGCTCTTGCTCAAGTTTTTGTCTCTGGATATCGTATCACTCATGGTCGTGAAATTTCCGGGTGACTTCATGGGAAATGGACGAGTCTTACTCTCTGGGGATTTCGCCCCGTCTAAAGAGTTTGGGGTCATTCTGTGGGATGGAAGAAGTCCGTCATTCTGTGTTGTTGATTTGTTTTGTTTTGTTTTTCAACCTCAGGTGTCCCACCAAATGAGGGATTTCAGAGTAGAGCCCTGGGGAGGGGCAACAGGACAACCAGAAATCTGGTTAAAAATTGGGGCCTAGGGACATGTCAAGCCCATTATGACATCTAATGGTCCAGCCTCTGAGAGGACGTACTAGAGGACAGGACTCCCGCTGAGGGTCACAATGCGTGTTTATGCCCTCGTCGCACTCAAGAATGGGCGGGGCCTCAGGGTGAATGCTGGTTTCTCCTACACTGAACATTGGACAACATGCCAACAACAAGGTTTCTTGCCATGGGTAAGGAAGAGTTCTGATTTCTGCATCACATTCACCCCTGGGCAGTGATTGGAGATACGGTCTAGGTTCTGAAGCCTGAAAACTGAGGTAGGGAAGAGATGATGACCTAAGGCCATGGCGCGTCTGATGCTCAGTGTGTGGTCAGCTGTCTGGGTGTTGATCACGAGGTCCGGGTTCAGGTTGTCAGACAGTGCATTAGTGCCCAGGTTACACTATATATATTTGGGTGCCTTAGAGTGCCATGTAGGTTCTTCTCTGAAGAACTCTTCAGGATATGAAGAATAGCGAGTCAGTGTTTCGTACTCAGGCTTTTGTCTCTGGATTTTGTATCAGCGATGGCCGTGGAATGTTGGGGAGGCCTCATGGGCCATGGACGAATCTTGCTATCTGTGGATTTGCCCTATCCCAATTGTTTTTCGTCAATCTGAGGGATGGGAGGACTCCTTTCAGGTTTGTTACCTCAGGTGTCCCACCAAAGAGGAATTCCAAAGCAGAGCCCTGGGGAAGAGTGAAGGGACAACCCGAACTACGGTTAAAAATTGGGGCTGAGGGGCACGGCAAGCCCAATATGCTGTCTCTCCATCCAGCCACTGAGAGGCCTTACCTGAGTACTGGGCTCAGGCTGAGGGTCTTAATGTGTGTTTGTGACCAATGTGGCCCGCAAGCATGGGCGGGGCCTCATGGGCCACATTGGTTTTCAACTACACTGAACCTTGGACAACATGCCAACCACAAGGTTTCTTGCCATGGGGAAAGAGTTCTGATTTCTGCATCATTTTCAATCCCGGGCCTTGATTGGGGATAAGGTCTAGGTTCTGAGCCTGAAAACCGAGGTTGAGAAGAGATGACGACCTAAGACCATGACGGGTCTAATGTGCTCAGTGTGCGGCCAGCTGTCTGGGTGGGGCCAGGAGGTCCATGCTCAGGGAGTGTCAGAAAGGGCTTTAGTGCGCAGGTCAGCCTATATATTTTGGGTACAGCCAAATGGCGTGCTGTTTGATGCTCATTTGTGTTTTCTGGTTAGTCACAGAGGGCAATGTTTTTCTTCTGGAGGGCAGGCAGAGTGCTGCATTGTAGCTCTGGATTGCCAAACTGGAGGGCTTGTGCCCAGTAGTCTCAGGAAGGAAGTCTGAGAACCCATGCTAGGCCTAGGTTTCTGGGTGAGGATATGGCAGGCACAATCTACAGACCTAAATTGAGGTCTCTTGCATCTGAAGTCAGGGCGATGATCAGACGATCTCTCAGGTTGGACATTCTGTCCCTATTGGCCCCTTTTTGAAGGGGGGAGTGGATCACGAGGCCATGGGGGTATTCCCACGACGGGAGTTCTGAGAAGATCCCAAATGCAAAGATTCATCTGCAGGACAATTGAGACCTGTTGGTTGGCTCCAGGACAACGATTCTGAGCAGGGTTCTAAGGATGGATGGCTGGGTAGACACCCACACATTCCAATTTTTTCCAAGCAACAAGACAGGTTAGATCTGCTGGATCTGGGGGAGCAACCGAGGAGGCTGAGTTCAAATGGAATCGACGTAGGTATGGGCAGGCCCGATCTACAATCCATGAGAAGACATCTTCAGGATATGAAGATAGTGCGAGTCTGAGGTGCTTGGTTAGGCTTTTGTCTCTGGATTTTGTATCAGCGATGGCCGTGGAATGTCGAGGAGGCCTCATGCGCCATGGACGAATCTTCCTCTCTGTGGATTTGGCCCGATCCCAATTGTTTTTCGTCAATCTGTTGGATGGAGGACTCCTTTCAGGGTTGTTACCTCAGGTGTCCCACCAAAAGAGGAATTCCAAAGCAGAGCCCTGGGGAGGAGTGAAGGGACAACACGAACTATGGTTAAAAATTGGGGCCTAGGGGAATGGCAAGCCCAATATGCTGTCTCTTCATCCAGCCACTGAGAGGCCTTACCTGAGGACTGGCTAAGGCTGAGGGTCACAATGTGTGTTTGCTACCTATCTGGACCACGAGCAATGGCGGGGCCTCAAGGGAGACACTCGTTACCACTACACTGAACGTTGGACAAAAGCCAACCACAAGTTTTCCTGCCTTCGGGAATGAGTTCTGATTTCTGCATCATTTTCAAAGCTAGGCAGTGATTGGAGATAAGGTCTAGGTTCTGAAGCCTGAAAACTGAGGTTGGGAAGGGATAACGACCTAAGGCCATGGGGGGTCTGAAGTTCTCAGTTTGTAGCCAGCTGTCTGGGTGTGCCCAGGAGGTCCAGGCTCAGGCTGTGTCAGAAAGGGCATTTTTGTCCATGTAATCCTATATATTTTGGGTATAATCAAGTGTCGTTCAGGTTGATCTTCATTTGGGGTTTCTAGGTAGCCCCAGAGGGCAATGTATTTCTTCTGCAGGGCAGGTAGAGTGCTGCATTGTAGTTCTGGATTGCCAAACTGGAGGTCTTGTGAGCCAGTAGTCTGTGGACAGAAGTCTGAGGACACAAGCAAAGCTTAGGTTTCTGAGTGAGGACATGGCAGGCACATACTACAGACCTGAACCGAGATCTCGTGCATCTGAAGACAGGGTGAGGATCAGACGATCGCTCAGGTTGGACCTTATGTCCCTGATGGCCCCTTTATGAAGGGGGGGCGATCATGTGGCCATGGGAGTTCTCTCACGATGGGAGTTCTGAGAAGCTCCCAACTGCAAAGATTCTTCTGCAGGAAAATTGAGACCTGTTGGTTGGCTCCAGGCCAACGATTGCGAGCAGGGTTTTAAGGATGGATGGCGGGGTAGGCCACCTCACATTCCAATTGTCTCCTAGCAACAAGACAAGTTAGATCTGCTGGATCTCGCGGAGCAACGGAATACGCTCAGTTGAAATGGACTCTCCGGTGGATGGGTCCTAATGTGTTTTTGTGTCTATGGAGACCTTGTAAGGGGGCAGTGGCACACAGGCCATGAAGGCTTCTCCTAACTGGAGGTTTTGAGACATCTTCAAAGGATAATTTTCCCATGTGGAGAAGAGATTTGTTCTGATTGCTGCCTCATGAAATCCCCATATGCTAATATTGGAAACCAGGCCTCTGAGGAGAGATACCTGTAACCGAAAGCAATGAATCTGATTCAGGCCTAGGGCCCTGTCTGATTCAATCTTCTTCTCTGGGGACATCCATCTACGCTGAGTAGAGGTAGATGCTCAGCTGGTTTCAGATGACCCTTGTTTGTCCTGGGCGGCCTACGTTATTGGTATGACCTTGGGGATTAAGGAGGTTTTTCCTAATTTGTACGATTGTGGACAATGGAATGGGCAGAATTCCCGTGGTATGGACAGGCACAGTCCTGATGTGTGTCTCCAGGGGCCCCAGCCTGAAGGGTCTGTGGGCCAGGAATGTGGGGACAGAAGTCTGAAAACACAAACTCGTCTTAGGTTTGGGAAGTAGGTATGGGAAGCCCGATCTACAGACCGTGAGGAGAACTCTTCAGGATACGACAAAAGAGCGAGTGTGAGGCGCTTGCTCAGACTTTTGTCTCTGGATTTGTTGTCAACGATGGCTGTGGAATCTCGGGGAGGCCTCATGGGCCATGGACGAGACTTCCTCTCTGTGAATTTGGTCCAATCCAAAATTGTTTTGGCTCAATCTGAAGGATGGGAGGAGTCCTTTTAGTTTTGTTACCTCAGGTGTCCCACCAAAAGAGGGATTCCAAAGCAGAGTTCTGGGGAGGGATGAATGGACAAACCGAACAATCCAATTGGGGTGAGGTCGAGAACCGAGCAGGTTGATCCTCATTTGGGGTTTATGGAGATCCCCATAGAGCAACGTTTTTCTTCTGGAGGGCCAGCATAGGGCTGCATTTTGGTTCCAGAATTCCAAGTCTTGAGGACATGTTTGCCAGGAGTGTGAGGAATGAAGTCTGAAAACACAAGGTAGCACGAGGTTTGGGCCCACTCTGCAGAGGCTGAATGGAGATCTCCTGCATCTGAGGTCAGGGCGAGTTTCAGATGTTGCCTCAAGCTGGAGTTTGTGTCCATGACGGCCCCTTCCTGAAGGGGGTGGGGGCGTCATGAGGCCAGGGAGGTTTCCCTACACTGGGAGTTGTGAGCTGCTCCAACTTCAAAGTTTCCTTCTTCAGGACAGTCGAGTACTATTGGATGGTTCCAGGATGCCCCATACAGAAAGACTCGAGAGCAGGGGCCTAAGCATGGATGCCGAGAAACGCCAACTCACCTTCCCATTGCCTGGTCGAGACAAGGCACGCTCAATCTGCGGGCTCTTGGGTGAGCTACCCAGAAGGCTGAGTTTAAATGGACTTTCCTGAGGATGAGTCATAATATGGGTTGGTGGCCATGGAGACCTTGGAATGTGGCAGTAGCTAAGGGACTCTGCAGGATTCTCCAACCCGAAGGGTTTGACACAACTCCAACAAGGAAGCTTTCCATGCAGAGATGAGAGGTGTTCTGTCTGGTGCCTCCGGATAGCCCCATATGCTGGTCTTCGAACCCAGGCCTCTGAGGAGTGATACCTGGACACCAAAGCAAGAGTTCATAATAGGGCCTAGGGGCCTGTCTGGTTCAATCTTCTGTCTCTGCGGATATCAGTCTGTGTGTCTGCATGGAGGTAGTAGTTGCTCAGCTGGTGTCATAATGCCCCTGTTTGTCCAGTGCGGCTTGCGGTAGTGGGATGTCCTTGGGGACCTTGAGATTTCTACTATTTTGTAGAGTTGTGGCCAATGGAACGGGCAGTTTCTTAGGAGAGAGCAGGCACAGTTCTGGGGTGTGGCTCCAGAGACTCCAGCCTGGAGGCGGTGTGGGCCACGGCTGTGCAGACAGACATCCAAAAACCCAAACTCAGCTCTGGTTTGGGGCCGAGGTTATGACAGGCCTGATCTACAGTCCGTGAGGGGAGCTCCTCTGGATATGAAAGAAGGGTGAGAGGGAGGCAGTCGCTCAGTCTTTTGTCTCTGGATATTTTGTCCACAATGGCCGTTTAATGTAGGAGTTGCCTCATGGGTCGTAGAAGTCTCCCTCTCTGGTAGTTTGTCCAGCCCCCAAGAGTTTGGGGTCATTCTGTGGGAAGGGAAGAGTCCTGTTTTCTGCTTCATGTGTCCCCCCAGTAGAGGGATTCTGGAGCATAGCAGTGGGTACTGACAACTGGAATACTCGCTCTCTGGTTAAGCCTGGGGGCCTATGGATATGACAATCCACAAATGCAGGATCTTGGTCCAGCCACTGAGAGGCGTTACTTTAATACGGGACTCACGCTACAGGTCACAATGCATGTCTGTGCCCTAGGCGGCCCTCAAGCACTGGCGTGGCCTTTCCGACAATGCAGGTTTTCCCACATTGAACGTTGGACAACATGCCAACCACAATGTTTCTGGCCATGGGGAAGGAGGAATTTTAATTTCTGCATCACGTTCACCCCTGGGCAGTGATTGGAGATAAGGTCTAGGTTCTGAAGCCTGAAAACCTGGGTTGGGAAGAGATGACGAACTACAGCCATAGCGGTTTCCTTGTGTCCAGGTTGGAGCCAGCTGTCTAGGTGTCGTTTGGGATGTCTTGTCTCAGGCTGTGCCAGACAGGGCATAACTATTCAGGGTAGGCTGTATAATTGCTTTACAGTCGAGTGGCATGCATTCGATAATCATTTGGGGTTTCTTATTAGCAGCATAGGGCAAAGTTTTTCTTCTGGAGGGCAGGCAGAGTGCTGTATTGTGGCTTCGGAATTCCCAAACTGGAGGGCTTGTGGGCCAGGAGAGTGAGGACGGAAGTCTGAGAACATAAGCTAGGCTTAGGTTTCGGGGAATGGACATGGCAGGCACACTCTGCAGAGCTGAATTGAGATCTCATGAGTCTGAAGTCAGGTCGAGGATCAGACTTTGGCTCAGGTTGGAGTTTCTGTCCATGTTGGCCCCTTCATGAAGGGGGGGGGCATTATGAGGCCATGGGGGTTTTCCCACTATTAGAGTTGTGAGATGCTCCAAACCGCAAGGATTCCTTCTGTGGGACAATTAAGATTTGTTGGATGGCTCCAGGACGTCTCCTAAGGTATTTTTCCAGAACAGGGTTCTAAGTATGGATGCCTGGGCAGACAGCCTCAATTCCAATTGTCTCCTAGCAACAAGAAACGTTTGATCTGCTGGCTTGGGGTAGCATCAGAGGGGGCTGAGTTGGAATGGACTTTCCTGAGGATGGTCTTAAATGAGTTGAAATGGACTTTCCTGAGGATGGTCTTAATGTTGGTTTGAGTCCATTGAGACCTTGGTATGGGGCAGTGGCACCAGGGACCTGAAGGATTCTCTAACCAGAGGTTATAACAAAGCTCCAATGAGAAAGTTTTCCATGGGGAGACGAGATTTGTTCTTATTGGTGCCTCAGGAAACCACCATTTGCTGGTATTGGAAATGAGGCCTCTGAGGAGAGATGCCTGGAAACCAAAGCAATGGATCTGATTAGGGCCTAGGGGCCTGTCCGGTTCAATATTCTTCTCTGGGGACATCTTTTGTCTGAGTGGAGGTAGTTGCTCAGCTGGTTTGAGATCACACCTGTTTGTCCTGGGCGGCCTAAACTATTGGGATGGCCTCGGTAACTTTGGAGGTTTTTCCTAATTTGCAAGGTTGTGGCCAATGGAACGGGAAGAATTCTCTTGAAAGGGAAGCACAGTCCCGAGGTGTGGCTCCAGGGACCCAAGTGTGGAGCGTGTGTGGTCCAGGGCTATTTGGACAAAAGTCTGAAATCACAAACTCCACTTAGGTTTGGGTCTGTAGGTATGGCCGACCCGATATATAGACCGTGAGGAGAACTCTTCGGGATATGAACAAAGGGCGAAAGTGAGGTGCTTGGTCATGCTTATTTTTTTCTGGATACGTGTCACCGATTGCCATGGAATGTCCGGGTGTCCTCATGGGCCATCGATGAGGCTCCCTTTCTGGGGATTTGACCCAATCCCAAGAGTTTGGGGTCATTCTGTGGGAAGGGAGGAGGCCTTTCAGTTTTTTTTTTTTTTTTTTTTTTTTTTTTACCTCAGGTGGACCACCAAAAGAGGGATTCCACAGCAGAGTCCTGGGGAGGGGCGACTGGACAAACAGAACTCTGGTTAACATTGGGACCTAAGAACATGGCAAGCCCCATATGTGGGCTCTTGGTCCAGACACTGAGAGGCCTTCCTTGAGCATAGGGCTCACATTGAGTTTCACAATGTGTTTTTGTGCCCAAGGAGCCCCTCAAGTCAGGGCGTGGCCTAATGTACCATGCTGGTTTCTCCTACACTGAACATTGCACAATATGGCAACCACAAGTTTTCTGGCCATGGGGAAGAAGGAGTTCTAATTTCTGCAACACTTTCACTCCTGGACTGTGATTGGATTTTAGGTCTAGGTTCTGAAGCCTGAAAACTGAGGTTGGGAAGAGATGAAGACCTAAGGCCATGGTGTGACTGATGTGCTCAGTGTTCGGCCAGCTGTTGAGTGTGGGTTGGGAGGTGCAGGCTCAGGCTGTGGCAGACAGGGAATTAGTGCCCAGGCTAGACTGTATCATTGGGGTGCAGTCGAGTTGTGCAGGTTGGTACTCATTTGTGGTTACTGGGTAGCCCCAGAGGGCAACGTTTTTCTTCTGGAAGGAAGACACAGTGCCACATAGTGGCTCCAGAATTCCCAAACTGGAAGGCTTGTGGGCCAGGAGTGTGAGGAAAAAATTCTGAGAACACAAGCCAGACTTAGATTTCGGGGTGAGGGAACGGCAGGAACCCTCTGGAGAGATGATTCGAGATCCCGTGTACCTGAAGACAGAGCTAGGATCAGACGTTGGCTCAGGTTGGAGTGTCTGTCCATGACGGCCCCTTCATGAAGGGGAGGGTCTCACGAGGCCATGGAGGTTTCCCCCGATGGGAATTGTGAGATGCTCCAAACCGCAATGATTCCTTCCGTGGGACAGTCGAGACCTGCTGGATGGCTCCAGGACATCCCATAAGGAAGTTATCCAGAGCAGGGTTCTAAGGATGGATGCCTGGGCAGCCTGCCTCCCATTCCAGGTGTCTCATAGTGCCAAGGCAAGTTCGATCTGCTGGATCTAGGGGAGTAACATAGGCGGGTGTGTTGAAATGGGTGAGTTGAGGATGGGTCATAATGTGCATTTGTGTCCATGGAGACCTTGGAATGGGGTGCTTGATCCGGGGCCTTGAGGGATGTTCATAACCGGAGGTTTTGATGGAGCACTAAAGAGTACGTTTCCTATGTAAAGAAGAGAATTGTTTTGATGAGTGCCTAAGGAATCTCCCATATGCTGGTATTGGAAACCAGGCCTCTGAGGAGAGATGCCTGGACACAAAAGCAATGGATATGATTAAGGCCTAGGTGCCTGTCCGGTTCAATCTCTTTCCTGGGGATACGTGTCTATAGATCTGAGGGGAGGTAGTTGCTCGGCTTGTGTCAGATCGCCCCTGTTTGTCCTGGGCAGCCTATAATATTGGGAATGGCCTCGGGATTTTGGAGTTTCTCCTAATCTATACGGTTGTGGCCAATGGAATGGGCAGAAATCCCCTGGAGTGGGCAGGCACAGTTCTGAGTTTGGCTCTAGGGGCCCAGCCTTGAGGGTGTGTGGGCCAGGCCTGTGGCGACAGAAGTCTGAAAACACAAATTCCGCTTAGGATTGGGGACATAGGTATGGCACGCCCAATCTACAGACCGTGATAACACTTCGGGATATGAAAAAGGGTGAGTTTGAGGTGCTTGCTCAGGTTTTGTCTCTGGATTTGTGTCAACAATGTGGGTCGAATGCTGGCGTGGCCTCATGGGTTGTGGATGGCTTTCCTTCTCTGAGGATTTGACCCAATCCCAAGAGTTTGGGTACATTGTGTGGGATGGGAGGTGTCCTTTCTGTTTTTTATTTTATTTTATGTACCTCATGTGTGCCAATAAAAGAGGGATTCCAGAGCAGAGTCCTTGGGATGGACAACTGGATAACCCCACCTCTGTTTAAGTTTGGGGGCCTAGGGGCATGGCAAGTCAAATATGTGGGCTCTTGATTCAGACACTGAGAGGTCTTCTTTGAGGACAGGGCTCATGCTGAGGGTCACAATGCCTATTTGTGCCCAACAAGGCCCTCAAGCATGGGAAGGGCCTCATGGGCCACGCTGGATTCTCCTACACTGATCGTTGGAGAATATGCCAACCAAAAGTTTTCCGGCCATGGCGAAGGAAGAGTTGTGATTTCTGCATCACGTTCACCCCTGGACAGTGATTGGAGTTTAGGTCTAGGTTCTGAAACCCGAAAACCGAGGTTGGGAAGAGATGAAGACCTAAGGACCTGATGGGTACAATGAGCTCAGTGTGTGGCTAGCTGTCGAGCGTAGGTCTGGAGGTGTGGGCTCATGCTGTGTCAGACAGGGCATTAGACAGGGTAGACTGTATATTTGGGGTGCAGTCGAGTGGCATTCATTTGATCCTCATTCGGATTTCTAGGTAGTTCCATAAGGCAACGTTTTTCTTCTGGAGGGCAGGCAGAGTGCTGCATTGTGGCCCCAGTATTGCCAAACTGTAGGGCTTTTGGGCCAGGGGTGTGAGGACGGTAGTCTGAGAACACAAGCTAGACTTAGTTTTTGGGGTGAGGGCACAGAAGGCACACTCTGCAGAGCTGAATCAAGATCTCATGCAACTGAAGCCAGGGCGAATATCAGACGTTTGCTCAGGTTGGAGTTTCTGGCCATGATGGCCCCTTTATAAAGTGGAGCCTTTCAAGAGGCCATGAAGATTTTCCCACAGTGGGAGTTGTGAGATGCACCAGACTGCAAAGATTCCTTCTGTGGGACACTTTAGACCTGTTGGATGGCTCTAGGATGTCCCATATGGAACGACTCCAGAGTAGGGTTCTAAGGATGGATGCCTGGGCAGCCCGCCTCCCATTCTAGTTGTCTCCTAGCAACAAGGCAGGTTTGATCTGCAGGCCCTGGGGGAGAAACCAAGGGGGATGAGTTGACATGGACTCTACCGAGGATAGATCATAATGTGGGTTTAAGTCCATGGAGACCTTGGAATGGGGCGCTTGATCCTGGGCCCTGAAAGATTCTCCTAAACAGAGGTTTTATAGAGCTCCAAAGAGTACATTTCCTATGTGGAGACGAGATTTTACTATGAGTGCCTCAGTAATCCCCCATATGCTGGTATTGGTAACCAGGCCTCTGAGGAGAGATGCCTGGAAACAAAAGCAATGGATCTGATTAGGGCCTAAGTGCCTGTCCAGTTCAATCTTATTCTATGGGGATATCTGTCTCTGGGTCTGAGTGGAGGTAGTTTCCTAACTTGTGAAAGATCATCCCTGTTTGTCCTGGGCAGCCAACACTATTGGGATGGCCTCGGGCATTTTGGAGGTTTCTCCTAATCTATAGGGTTGTGGCCAATGGAAATGGCAGAATTCCCCTGGAGAGGGAAGCCACAGTCCTCAGGTGTGGCTCCAGGGACCCCAGCTTGGATGGTGTGTGGGCCAGGACTGTGGGGACAGAAGTCTGAAAACACAAACTCAGCTTAGGTTTGGGGATGTATGTATGAAGGCTCGATCTACAGACCGTGAGAATTTTCCGGGCTTTGAACAAAGGGCGAGTATGTGGCGTTTGCTCAGGCTTTTGTCTCTGGATTTTGTGCCTACGGTGGCCGTGGAATGTCGGGGTGTCCTCAAGGGCCATGGACAAGTCTTTCTCTGGTGATTTGGCCTGATCCCAAGTGGTTGGGATCATTCTGTGGATGGGAAGAGTCCTTTCTGTATTTTTTTTTTTTTTACCTCAGGTGTCCCACCAAAGAGGGATTCCAGAGCAGAGCCCTGAGTAGGGGTGACTAGACATCTCTAACTCTGGTTGAGATTGGGGGACTAGGGTCTTGGCAAGCCCCATATGTGGGCTGTTGTTCCAGTCACTAAGAGGCTTTACATGAGGATAGGGCTCACGCTGTGGGTCACAATGTGTGTTTGTGCAAATTGTAGCCCTCAGGGATAGGTGGGGCCTCATAGTCCATGCTGCTTTCTCCTACAATGAACATTGGACAACATGCCAACCACAAGGTTTCTTGCCATGGCGAAGGAGAAGTTCTGATTCTTGTATCACGTTCACTCCTGAGCATTGAATGGAGATAAGGTCTAGGTTCTGAAGGTGAAAACTGAGGTTGGGTAGAGATGATGGCCGAAAGCCATTGTGGGTTTGATATGCTCAGTGTACGGCCAGCTGTCTGGGTATTGGACTGGAGGTGTGCCCTCAGGCTGTGTCAGACAGGGCTTTAGTGCACTGGCTAGATTGTATAATTGGGGTATGGTCGAGTGGCATGCAGATTGTTACTCATTTGGCGTTTCTGGTTAGCCCTATAGGGCAACATTTTTCTTCTGGAGGTCAGACAGAATGCTGCATTGTGTCTCCAGAATTGCCAAACTGGAGGGGTGTGGCCAGGATTGTGAAGACGGAAGTCTGAGAACACAAGTTAGGCTTCGGTTTCGGGGCGAGGGCACAGCAGGCACACTCTCAAATGCTGAATCGAGATCTCGTGCTTCTGAATTCAGGGCTCGGATCAGACTTTGGCTTAGGATGGAGTTTCTGTCCATGATGGCCCATTTATGAAGGTATGGGGCATCATGAGGAAATGGAGGTTTTCTCACAGTGGGATTGTGTGATGCTTCAAACCACAAGGATTCATTCTGCGAGACAGTCAAGACAGGTTTGTTGGATTCAAGACATCCCATAAAGAAATTCTCCAGAGCAGGGTTCTAAGGATGGATGCCTGGGCAGCCCACATCGCATTCCAACTGTCTCCTAGTGACAAGGCAGATTTGATCTGCTGGCTCTGGGTGAGCAGCCGAGGGGGCTGATTTGAAATTGACTCTCCTGAGGATGGATCATAATGTAAGTTTGTGTCCTTGGAGACCTTGGAATTGGGCCATGGTGCCAGCGCCCTGAAGGATCCTCCTAACCTGAGGTATTGGCACAGCTCCAAAGAGCAAGTTTCTCATGTGGAGATGAGATCTGTTCTGATTGTTTCCTTAGGAAACCCCCATATTCTGATATTGGAAACCAGGCCTCTGAGGAGAGATACATAGAAACCAAAGCAATGGATCAGAAGTTGGCTCAGGTTGGAGTTTCTGTCCATGATGGCCCCTTTATAAAGGGGAGCATCTCATGAGGCCATGTAGGTTTACCCACGATAGGAGTTGTGAGATGCTCCAAAATGCAAGGATTCCTTCTGCAGGACAGTCAAGACCTGTTGGAATGCTCCCAGGACATCCCATATGGAACGGTGCCAGAGCAGGATTCCAACGATGGATGCCTAGAGAGTCTGCTTTGCATTCAAGTTGTCTCCTAGCGACAAGGCAGGTTTGATATTCTGGCTCTGGGGGAGTAATCAACGGGGCTGAGTTGAAATGTACTCTCCTGCCGAATGGTCATAATGCGGGTTTGTGTCCATGGAGACCTTGGAATAGGGCGGTGGCTCCGGTTACCTGAAGCTTTCTCCTAACTGGAGGTTTTTACAGAGCTCCAAAGGATAAGTTTCCCATGTGGAGACAAGATTTGTTCTGATTGGTATCTCTGGAATCCCCCATATGCTGGTATTGGAAAACAGGCCTCTGAGGAGAGATGCTTAGAAACAAAAGCAATGGAACCAATTACGTTGTAGGGGCCTGTACAGTTTAATACCTTTCTCTTGGGATATCTGTCTACGGGTGAGTTGAGGTCGTTGCTCAGCTTGTGACAGATCACCCCTCTTTGTACTGGGCGGCCTACACTATTGGAATGGCCTCTGGGACTTTGGAGGTTTCTCCTAATCTGTAGGGTTGTGGCCAATGGAATGGGAAGAATTTCCTTGGAGAGGGCAGGCACAGTCCTGAGGTGTGGTTCCAGGGGCCTCAGCCTGGAGGGTGTGTGGGACAGGGATGTCAGGATAGAAGTCTGAAAACACGGTTTGGGGACGTAGGTATGGCAGGCCCGATCTACAGACTATGAGGAGAATTTTTTGGGCTATGACCTAAGGGTGAGGCTTATGTCTCTGGATTTTGTGTCAATAGTGGCCGTGGAATGTGTCGGGCTGGCCTCATGGGCCATGGAAAAGTCTTTCTATCTGGGGATGGCCTGATCCCAAGTGATTGGGGTCATTCTGTGTGTGGGAGGAATCCTTTCTGTGTTTACTTACCTCAAATGTCCCACCAAAGAGGGATTCCAGAGCAGAGCCCTGAGTAGGGGTGACTAGATGTCTCTACCTCTGGTTAAGATTGGGTGACTTGAGGCGTGGCAGGCCCCATATGCGGGCTCATGGTCCAGCCACTGAGCGGCTTTACTTGAGGACAGTGCTCAAACTGAGGGTCCCAATGTGTGTTTGTGCCCACCGCAGCTCTTAAGCATGGGCAGGGCCTCAGGGACCCTACACTACCCTCAGGGGCCCTACTACTACTCCTGTAGGCCCTACAGGGGTCCTACACTGAACTTTGGATAAGATGCCAACCACAAGATTCTGGCGAGAGGGAAGGAGGAGTTATGATTTCTGCATCACGTTCACCCATGGGAAATGAGTAGAGATAAGGTCTAGGTTTCTGTAGCCTGAAAACCAGGTTGGAAAGAGATGGCAACCTAAGGCCATGGCAGTTCAGATGTTCTCAGTGTACGGCAAGCTGTCTGGGTGTCGGTTGGGAATTCAGGCCTCAGGTTGTGTCAGACAGGGCATTAGTGCACAGGCTAGACTATATAATTGATGTACAGTTGAGTGGCATGCAGGTTTATCCTCATTTGAGGTTTCTGGGTAGACCCATAGGGCAAAGTTTTTCTTCTAGAGGGCAGGCAGAGTGCTGCACTGTGTCATCGGAAATCCCAAAATGGAGGTCGTGTGGTCCAGGAGAGTGAGGACGGAAGTCTGAGAACACTAGCTATGCTTAGGTTTTGGGGTGAGGGCACAGCAGGTACACTCTGAAGAGCTTAATCAAGATCTCGTGCATCTGAAGTCAAGGCGAAGATCAGCCGTTGGCTCAGGTAGGAGTTTCTTTCCATGATCCGCCTTCATGAAGATTGGGGGCATCATGTGACCTTGGAAGCTTTCCATGATATCAGTTGTGAGGTGGTCCATGCACAAGGACTCCTGTGGGACAGTCGAGGCCTGCTGGATGGCTCAAGGATGTCCCATAAGGAACGATGCAAAAGCAGAGTTCAAAGGGTACTAAGGATCTCTAAGGAGAGATGCCTGGAAACCAAAGCAATAGATCCGATAGGTGCCAATGGACCTGTTCATTCCTTTTTACCCCTGGGATATCAGTCTACGGGTCTGAGTGCCGGTAGGTGCTCAGATGGGCCCAGATATCCCCTGTTTGTCTGGGAAGCCACAAATATTGGGATGGCCTCAGGGACTTTGGAGGTTTATCCTATTAGTGTTGTGGCCATTGGAATGGGCACATACAATTCCCTTGGAGAGGGCAAGCACAGTCGTCATGTTTGGCTCCAGGGGCCTGAGCCTGTAGGGTGTGTAGGCCAGGGCTGTTTGGGCAGTTGTCTGAAAACACAAACTCGGCTTGTGTTTCGGGTCATAGGTATGGCAGGACTGATCTACAGACCATGAGGAGAACTCTTCGGGATATGAAAAAAGGGCGAGTGTGAGGCTCTTGCTCAAGTTTTTGTCTCTGGATATCGTGTCACTCATGGTCGTGAAATTTCCGGGTGACTTCTTGGGAAATGGACGAGTCTTATTCTCTGGGGGTGTGGCCCCGTCCAAAGAGTTTGGGTTTGGGGTCATTCTGTGGGATGGAAGAAGTCCGTTGTTCTGTTGTTGTTGATTTGTTTTGTTTTGTTTTTCAACCTCAGGTGTCCCACCAAATGAGGGATTCCAGAGTAGAGCCCTGGGGAGGGGCGACTGGACAACCAGAAATCTGGTTAAAAATTGGTGCCTAGGGACAAGTCAAGCCCATTATGACATCTAATGGCCCAGCCACTGAGAGGACGTACTAGAGGACAGGACTCACGCTGAGGGTCACAATGCGTGTTTATGCCCTCGTCGCATCAAGAATGGGCGGGGCCTCAGGGTGAATGCTGGTTTCTCCTACACTGAACTTTGGACTACATGCCAACAACAAGGTTTCTTGCCATGGGTAAGGAAGAGTTCTGATTTCTGCATCACAGTCACCCCTGGGCAGTGATTGGAGATAAGGTCTAGGTTCTGAATCCTGAAAACTGAGGTAGGGAAGAGATGATGACCTAAGGCCATGGCGGGTCTGATGTGCTCAGTGTGCGGTCAGGTGTCTGGGTGTTGGTCACGAGGTCCGGGCTCAGGTTGTCAGACAGTGCATTAGTGCCCAGGTTAGACTATATATTTTGGGTGCATTCGAGTGCCGTGTAGGTTCTTATCTGAAGAACTCTTCTTGATATGAAGAATGAGTGAGTCGGAGGCACGGGCTCAGGCTTTTGTCTCTGGATTTTGTATCAGCGATGCCGTGGAATGTTGGGGAGGCCACATGGGCCATGGACGGATCTTGCTCTCTGTGGATTTGGATGATCCCAATTGTTTTTCGTCAATCTGTGGGATGGGAGGACTCCTTTCATGTTTGTTACCTCAGGTGTCCCCCCAAAAGAGGATTTCCAAAGCAGACCCCTGGGGAAGAGTGAAGACACAACCCGAACTACGGTTAAAAATTGGGGCCTAGGGGCATGGCAAGCCCAATATGCTGTCTCTCCATCCAGCCACTGAGAGGCCTTACCTGAGGACTGGGCTCAGGCTGAGGGTCACAATGTGTGTTTGTGACCAATGTGGCCCGCAAGCATGGGCGGGGCCTCATGGGCCACACTGGTTTCAACTACACTGAACCTTGGACAACATGCCAACCACAAGGTTCTTGCCATGGGGAAACAGTTCTGATTTCGGCATCATTTTCAAACCCGGGCCGTGATTGGAGATAAGGTCTAGGTTCTGAAGCCTGAAAACCGAGGTTGAGAAGAGATGACGACCTAAGGCCATGGCGGGTCCCATGTGATCAGTGTGCGGCCAGCTGTCTGGGTGGGGCCAGGAGTTCCAGGTTCAGGCTGTGTCAGAAAGGGCATTAGTTCCCAGGTCAGCCTATATATTTGGGGTACAGCCGAATGGCGTGCAGGTTGATCCTCATTTGGGGTTTCTGGGTAGCCCCAGAGGGCAATGTTTTTCTTCTGGAGGGCAGGCAGAGTGCTGCATTGTAGTCAGGATTGCCAAACTGGAGGGCTTGTGGGCCAGTAGTCTGAGGACGGAAGTCTGAGAACCCAAGCTAGGCCTAGGTTTCTGGGTGAGCATATGGCAGGCACAATCTACAGACCTGAATCGAGATCTCGTGCATCTGAAGTCAGGGCGAGGATCAGATGATCGCTCAGGTTGGACAGTCTGTCCCTGATGTCCCCTTCTTGAGGGGGGGGTGGATCACGGGGCCATGGGGGTTTTCCCATGATGGGAGTTGTGAGAAGCTCCCAACTGCAAAGATTCTTCTTCAGGACAATTGAGACCTGTTGGTTGGCTCCAGGACAACGATTCCGAGCAGGGTTCTAAGGATGGATGGCTGGGTAGTCCACCTCGCATTCCAATTGTCTCCAAGTAAAAAGAAAGTTTAGATCTGCTGGATCTGGGGAGCAACCGAGGAGGCTGTGTTGAAATGGACTTCCCGTGGATGTGTCCTAATATGATTTTGTGTCTATGGAGACCTTGGAATGAAGCAGTGGCACTGGGGCCCTGAAGTGTTCTCCTAAAGAGAGGCTTTCACACAGCTCCATCGTGCAATTTTCCCATGTGTAGATGAAATTTGTTCTGATGGGTGAGTCAAGAAACAGCCATATGCTGTTATTGAAATCCAGGCCTCTGAGGAGAGATGCCTGGAAGACAAACCAATGGATCTGATAGGTTCCTAGGGGCCTGTTCATTCCTTTTTACCTCTGGGGACATCAGTCTACGGGTCTGAGTGCCGGTAGGTGCTCAGATGGGCCCAGATTGCCCCTGTTTGTCCTGGGATGCCACAAATATTGGGATGGCCTCAGGGACTTTGGATGTTTATCCTATTAGTAGGGTAGTGACCATTTGAATGGGCACATACAATTCCCTTGGAGAGGGCAAGCATAGTTGTCAGGTTTGGCTGCAGTGGCCTGAGCCTGTAGGTTGTTAAGGCCACGGCTGTTTGGACAGTTGTCTGAAAACACAAACTCGGCTTATGTTTCGGGTCATAGGTATGGCAGGACTGATCTATAGACCATGAGGAGAACTCTTCGGGATATGAAAAAACGGCGAGTGTGAGGCTCTTGCTCAAGTTTTTGTCTCTGGATATCGTGTCACTCATGGTCGTGAAATTTCCGGGTGACTTCATGGGAAATGGACGAGTCTTACTCTCTGGGGGTTTGGCCCCCTCCAAAGAGTTTGGGTCATTCTGTGGGATGGAAGAAGTCCGTTGCTTTGTTGTTGTTGATTTGTTTTGTTTTGTTTTTCAACCTCGGGTGTCCCACCAAATGAGGGATTCCAGAGTAGAGCCCTGGGGAGGGGCGACTGGACAACCAGAAATCTGGTTAAAAATTGGGGCCTAGGGACATGTTAAACCCATTATGACATCTAATGGTCCAGCCACTGAGAGGACGTACTAGAGGACAGGACTCATGCTGAGGGTCACAATGCGTGTTTACGCCCCGGTCGCACTCAAGAATGGGCGGGGCCTCGGGATGAATGCTGGTTTCTCCTACACTGAACGTTGGAAAACATCCCAACCACAAGGTTTCTTGCCATGGGTTAGGAAGAGTTCTGATTCTGCATCACAGTCACCCCTGGGTAATGATTGGAGATAAGGTCTAGGTTCTGAAGCCTGAAAACTGAGGTAGGGAAGAGATGATGACCTAAGGCCATGGCCGGTCTGATGTGCTCAGTGTGCGGTCAGCTGTCTGGGTGTTGGTCACGAGGTCCGGGCTCAGGTTGTCAGACAGTGCATTGGTGCCCAGGTTAGAGTATATATTTTGGGTGCATTCGAGTGCCTTGTAGGTTCTTATCTGAAGAACTCTTCAGGATATGAAGAATTAGCGAGTCTGAGGCGCATGCTCACGCATTTGTCTCGAGATTTTTTATCAGCGATGGCCGTGGAATGTTGGGGAGGCCTCATGGGCCATGGACGAATCATGTTCTCTGTGGATTTGGCCCGATCCCAATTGTTTTTCGTCAATCTGTGGGATGGGAGGACTCCTTTCAGGTTTGTTACCTCAGGTCCCACCAAAAGAGGAATTCCAAAGCAGAGCCCTGGGGAAGAGTGAAGGGACAACCCGAACTATGGTTAAAAATTGCGGCCTAGAGGAATGGCAAGCCCAATATGCTGTCTCTCCATTCAGCCACTGAGAGGCCTTACCTGAGAACTGAGATCAGGCTGAGGGTCACAATGTGTGTTTGTGACCAATGTGGCCTGCAAGCTTGGGCGGGGCCTCATGGGCCACACTGGTTTCCACTACACTGAACCTTGGACAACATGCCAACCACAAGGTTTCTTGCCATGGGAAAGAGTTCTGATTTCTCCATCATTTTCAAACCCGGACTGTGATTGGAGATAAGGTTTAGGTTCTGAAGCCTGAAAACCGAGTGTGAGAAGAGATGACGACCTAAGGCCATGGCGGGTCCGATGTGCTCAGTGTGCGGCCAGCTGTCTGGTGCGGCAAGGAGGTCCGAGCTCAGACTGTGTCAGAAAGGGCAATAGTGCCCAGGTCAGCCTATATATTTGGGGTACAGCCGAATGCCGTACAGGTTGATCCTCAATGGGGGTTTCTGGGTAGCCCCAGAGGGCAATGTTTTTCTTCTGGAGGGCAGGCAGAGTGCTCCTTTGTAGTTCTGGATTGCCAAACTGGAGGGCTTGTGGGCCAGTAGTCTGAGGTCGGAAGTCTGAGAACCCAAGCTAGGCCTAGGTTTCTGGGTGAGAACTGAATCGAGATCTCGTGCATCTGAAGTATGGCGAGGATCAGACGATCGCTCAGGTTGGACATTCTGTCCCTGATGGCCCCTTCTTGAAGGGGGTGTGGATCACGAGACCATGTGGGTTTTCCCACGATGGGAGTTGTGAGAAGTTCCCAACTGCAAAGATTCTTCTGCAGGACAATTGAGACCTGTTGGTTGGCTCCAGGACAACGGATCCGAGCAGGGTTCTAAGGATGGATGGCTGGGTAGCCCACCTCGCATTCCAATTGTCTCCAAGCAAGAAAACAGGTTAGAACGGCTGTATCTGGGGTAGCAACCGAGGAGGCTGAGTTGAAATGGACTGTCCTGTTGATGTATCCTAATATGATTTTGAGTCTAGGGAGACCTTGGAATGAAGCGGTGGCAATGGGGCCCTGAAGGGTTCTCATAAAGAGAGGCTTTCACACAGCTCCATCGTGCAAATTTCCCCTGTGTAGATGAGATTTGTTCTGATGGGTGAGTCAAGAAACAGCCATATGCTGTTATTGAAATCCAGGCCTCTGAGGAGAGATGCCTGGAAACCCAAGCAATGGCTCTGATATGTACCTAGGGGCCTGTTCGTTCCTTTTTACGTCTGGGCACATCAGTCTACGGGTCTGAGAGCTGGTAGGTGCTCAGATGGGCCCACATTGCCCCTGTTTGTCCTGGGAAGCCAGAAATACTGGGATGGCCTCAGGGACTTTGGAGGTTTATCCTATTAGTAGGGTTGTACACAATGAAGTGGGCACATACAATTCCCGTGGAGAGGGCAAGCACAATCGTCAGGTTTGGCTGCAGGGACCTGAGCCTGTAGGGTGTGTAGGCCAGGGCTGTTTGGACAGTTGTCTGAAAACACAAACTCCTCTTATGTTTCGGTTCATAGGTATGGCAGGACTGATCTACAGACCATGAGGAGAACTCTTCGGGATATGAAAATAGGGCGAGTGTGAGGCTCTTGCTCAAGTTTTTGTCTCTGGATATCGTGTCACTCATGGTCGTGAAATTTCCGGTTGACTTCATGGGAAATGGACGAGTCTTACTCTCTGGGGGTTTGGCCCCGTCCAAAGAGTTTGGGGTCATTCTGTGGGAAGGAAGAAGTCCGTTGTTCTGTTGTTGTTGATTTGTTTTGTTTTGTTTTTCAACCCACGGTGTCGCACCAAATGAGGGATTCCAGATTAGAGACCTGGGGAAGGGCGACTGGACAACCAGAAATCTGGTTAAAAATTGGGGCCTAGGGACATGTCAAGTCCATTATGACATCTAATGGTCCAGCAAATGAGAGGACGTACTAGAGGACAGGACTGACGCTGAGGGTCACAATGCGTGTTTCTGCCCTCATCGCACTCAAGAATGGGCGGGGCCTCAGGGTGAATGCTGGTTTCTCCTACACTGAACCTTGGACAACATGCCAACCACAAGTTTTCTTGCCTGGGTAATGAAGAGTTCTGATTTCTGCATCACAGTGACCCTTGGACAGTGATTGGAGATAAGGTCTACGTTCTGAAGCCTGGAAACTAAGGTAGGGAAGAGATGATGTCCTAAGGCCATGGCGGGTCTGATGGGCTCAGTGTGTGGTCAGCTGTCTGGGTGTTGGTCACGAGGGCCGGGCTCAAGTTGTCAGACAGTGCATTAATGCCCAGTTTAGACTATATATTTTCGGTGCATTCGAGTGCCGTGTAAGTTCTGATCTGAAGAACTCTTCAGGATATGAAAAATAGCGAGTCTGAGGCGCGTGCTCAGGCTTTTGTCTCTGGATTTTGTATCAGCGATGGCCGTGGAATGTTGGGGAGGCCTCATGGGCCATGGAGGAATCTTGCTCTCTGTGGATTTGGCCCAAACCCAATTGTTTTTTGTCAATCTGTGGGGTGGGAGGACTCCTTTCAGGTTGTTACCTCAGGTGTCCCACCAAAAGAGGAATTGCAAAGGAGAGCCCTGTGGAAGAGTGAAGGGACAACCCGAACTACGGTTAAAAATTGGGGCCTAGGGGCAATGCAAGCCAAACATGATGTCGCTCCATCCAGCCACTGAGAGGCCTTACCTGAGGACTGGGCTCAGGCTGAGGTTCACAATGTGTGTTTGTGACGAATGTGGCCCGCAAGCATGGGCGGGGCCTCATAGGCCACACTGGTTTCACCTACACTGAACCTTGGACAACATGCCAACCACAAGGTTTCTTGCCATGGGGAAAGAGTTCTGTTGTCTGCATCATTTTCAAACCCGGGCCGTGATTGGAGATAAGGTCTAGGTTCTGAAGCCTGAAAACCGAGCTTGAGTAGAGATGACGACCTAAGGCCATGGAGGGTCCAATGTGCTGCTCAGTGTGCGGATAGCTGTCTGGGTGGGGCCAGGAGGTCGAGACTCAGGCTGTGTCAGAAAGGGCATTAGGCCCAGGTCAGCCTATATATTTGGGGTACAGTGAATGGCGTGCAGGTTGATCCTCATTTGGGGTTTATGGGTAGCCCCAGAGGGCAATGTTTTTCTTCTGGAGGGCAGGCAGAGTGCTCCATTGTAGTTCTGGATTGCCAAAGTGGAGGGCTTGTAGGCCAGTAGTCTGAGGACAGAAGTATGAGAACCAAAGCTAGGCCTAGTTTTCTGGATGAGGATATGGCAGGCACAATCTACAGACCTGAATGAGATCACATGCATCTGAAGTCAGGGCGAGGATCAGACGATAGCTCAGGTTCACATTCTGTCCCTGATGGCCCCTTCTTGAAGGGGTGGTGGATCACGAGGCCATGGGGGCTTTCCCACGATGAGAGTTTTGAGAGTGCCCAACTGCAAAGATTCTTCTGCAGGACATTTGAGACCTGTTGGTTGGCTCCAGGACAACGATTCCGAGCAGGGTTCTAAGGAAAGATGGCTGGGTAGCCCACCTCGCATTCCAATTGTCACCAAGCAAAAAGAAAGTTTAGATCTGCTGGATCTGGGGAGCAACCGAGGAGGCTGAGATGAAATGGACTCTCCCGTGGATGTGTCCTAATATGATTTTGTGTCTATGGAGACCTTGGAATGAAGCGGTGGCACTGGGGCCCTGAAGGGTTCTACTAAAGAGAGGCTTTCACATAGCTCCATCGTACAAGTTTCCCATGTGTAGATGAGATTTGTTCTGATGGGTGAGTCAAGAAACAGCCATATGCTGTTATTGAAATCCAGGCCTCTGAGAAGAGATACCTGGAAACCAAAGCAATGGATCAGATAGTTGCCTAGGGGCCTGTTCGTTCCTTTTTACCTCTGGGGACATCAGTCTACGGTTCTGAGAGCCGGTAGGTGCTCAGATGAGCCCAGATTACCCCTGTTTGTCCTGGGAAGCCACAAATATTGGGATGGCCTCAGGGACTTTGAGGGTTTATCCTCTTAGTAGGATTGTGGCCATTGGAATTGGCACATACAATTCCCTTGGAGAGGGCAAGCACAGTCGTCAGGTTTGGCTCCAGGGGCCTGAGCCTGTAGGGTGTGTAGGCCAGGACTGTTTGGACAGTTGTCTGAAAACACAAACTCGGCTTATGTTTCGGGTCATCGATATGGCAGGACTGATCTACAGAACATGAGGAGAACTCTTCGGGATATGAAAAAAGGGCGAGTGTGAGGCTCTTGCTCACGTTTTTGTCTCTGGATATCGTGTCACTCATGGTCGTGAAATTTCCGGGTGACTTCATGGGAAATGGACGAGTCTTACTCTCTGGGGGTTTGGCCCCGTCCAAAGAGTTTGGGGTCATTCTGTGGGATGGAAGAAGTCCGTTGTTCTGTTGTTGTTGATTTCTTTTGTTTTGTTTTTCAACCTCAGGTGTCCCGCCAAATGAGGGATTCCAGAGTAGAGCCGTGGGGAGGGGCGACTGGACAACCAGAAATCTGGTTAAAAATTGGGGCCTAGGGACATGTCAAGCCCATTATGACAGCTAATGGTCCAGCCACTGAGAGGACGTACTAGAGGACAGGACTCACGCTGAGGGTTACAATGCGTGTTTATGCCCTCTTCGCACTCAAGAATGGGCGGGGCCTCAGGGTGAAAGCTGGTTTCTCCCACACTGAACGTTGGACCACATGCCAACCACAAGGTTTCTTGCCATGGGTAAGGAAGAGTTCTGATTTCTGCATCGCAGTCACCGCTGGGCAGTGATTGGAGATAAGGTCTAGGTTCTGAAGCCTGTAAACTGAGGTAGCGAAGAGATGATGACCTAAGACCATGGCGGGTCTGATGTGCCTAGTGTGCGGTTAGCTGTCTGGGTGCTGGTCACGAGGTCCGGGCTCAGGTTGTCAGAGAGTGTATTAGTGCCCAGGTTAGACTATATATTTTGGGTGCATTTGATTGCCATGTAAGTTCTTATCTGAAAAATTCTTCAGGATATGAAGAATGAGCGAGTCTGAGGCGCGTGCTCAGGCTTTTGTCTCTGTATGTTGTATCAGCGATGGCCGTGGAATGTTGGGGAGGCCTCATGGGCCATGGACGAATCTTGTTCTTTGTGGACTTGGTCCGATCCCAATTGTTGTTCGTCAATCTGTGGGATTGGAGGACTCCTTTCAGGTTTGTTACCTCAGGTGTCGCACCAAAAGAGGAATTCCAAAGCAGAGCCCTGGGGAAGAATTAAGGGACAATCCGAACTATGGTTAAAAATTGGGGCCTAGGGGCATGGCAAGCCCAGTATGCTGTCTCTCCATCCAGCCACTGAGAGGCCTTGCCTGAGGACTGGGCTCAGGATGAGGGTCACAATGTTTGTTTGTGACCAATGTGGCCCGGAAGCATGGGCGGGGCCTCATGGGCCACACTGGTTTCAACTACACTGAACCTTGGACAACAAGCCAACCAAAAGGTTTCTGGCCATGGGGAAAGAGTTCTGATTTCTGCATCATTTTCAAACGCGGGCCGTGATTGGAGATAAGGTCTAGGTTCTGAAGCCTGAAAACCGAGGTTGAGAAGAGATGACGAACTAAGGCCCTGGCGGGTCCGATGTGCTCAGTGTGCGGCCTGCTGGCTGGGTGGGGCCAGTACGTCCAGGATCAGGCTCTGTCAGAAAGGGCATTAGTGCCCACGTCAGCCTATATATTTGGGGTACAGCCGAATATCGTGTCCCGTTTATCTTCATTTGGGGTTTCTGGGTAGCCCCATAGGGCAATGATTTTCTTCTGGAGGGCAGGCAGAGTACTGCATTGTAGTTCTGGATTGCCAAACTGGAGGACTTGTGGGCCAGTAGTCTGAGGACGGATGTCTGAGAACCCACGCTAGGCCTATGTTTCTGGGTGAGGATATGGCAGGCACAATCTACAGACCTGAATCGAGATCAGGTGCATCTGAAGTCAGGGCGAGGATCAGACGATCGCTCAGGTTGGACATTCTTTCCCTGATGGCCCCTTCTTGAAGGGAGGTGGATCACGAGGCCATGGGGGTTTTCCCACGATGGGAGTTGTGAGAAGCTCCCAACTGCAAAGATTCTTCTACAGTACTATTGCGACCTGTTGGTTGGCTCCAGGACAACGATTCCGAGCAGGGTTCTAAGCATCGATCACTGGGTAGCCCACCTCGCATTCCAATTGTCTCCAAGCAACAAGACAGGTTACATCTGCTGGATCTGGGGGAGCACCGAGGAGTCTGAGTTGAAATGGACTCTCCCGTGGATTGTCCTAATACGATTTGTTGTCTATGGAGACCTTGCAATGAAGCGCTGGAACTGGGGCCCTGAAGGGTTCTCCTAAAGAGAGGCTTTCACACAGCTCCATCGTGCAAGTTTCCCATGTGTAGATGAGATTTGTTCTGATGGGTGAGTCAAGAAACAGCCATATGCTGTTATTGAAATCCAGGCCTCTGAGGAGAGATGCCTGGAAACCATAGCAATGTATCCGATAGGTGCTTAGGGGCCTGTTCGTTCCTTTTTACCTCTGGGCACATCAGTCTACGGGTCTGAGTGCCGGTAGGTGCTCAGATGGGTGCAGATTTCCCGTTTGTCCTGGGAAGCCACAAATATTGGGATGGCCTCAGGGACTTTGAGGTTTATCCTATTAGTAGGGTTGTGGCCACTGGATTGGGCAGATACAATTCCCTTGGAGAGGGCAATCACAGTCATCAGGTTTGGCTCCAGGGTCCTGAGCCTGTAGGGTGTGTAGGACAGGGCTGTTTGGACAGTTGTCTGAAAACACAAACTCGGCCTATGTTTCGGGTCATAGGAATGGCAGGATTGATCTACAGACCATGAGGAGAACTCTTCGAAATATGAAAAAAGGGCGAGTGTGAGGCTCTGCTCAAATTTTTGTCTCTGGATATCGAGTCACTCATGGTCGTGAAATTTCCAGGTGACTTCATGGGAAATGGATGAGTCTAACTCTCTGGGGGTTTGGCCCTGTCCAAAGAGTTTGCGGTCATTCTGTGGGATGCAAGAAGTCCATTGCTCTGTTGTTGTTGATTTGATTTGTTTTGTTTTTCAATCTCAGGTGTCCCACCAAATGAGGGATTCCAGAGTAGAGCCCTGGGGAGGGGCGACTGGACAACCAGAAATCTGGTTAAAAATTGGGGCCTAGGGACATGTCAAGCCCATTATGACATCGAATGGTCCAGCCACTTAGAGGACGTACTAGAGGACAGGACTCACGCTGAGGGTCACAATGCGTGTTTATGCCCTCGTCACACTCAAGAATGGGCGGGGCCTCAGGGTGAATGCTAGTTTCTCCTACACTGAACGTTGGACAACATGCCTACCACAAGGTTTCTTGCGATGGGTAAGGAAAAGTTCTTTTTCTGCATCACAGTCACCGCTGGGCAGTGATTGGAGATAAGGTCTTGGTTCTGAATCCTGAAAACTGAGGTATTGAAGAGATGATGACCTAAGGCCATGGCGTGTCTGATGGGCTCAGTGTGCGGTCAGCTGTCTGGGTTTTGGTCACGAGGTCGGGGCTCAGGTTGTCAGACAGTGCATTAGTGCCCAGGTTAGACTATATATTTTGGATGCATTCGAGTGCCGTGTAAGTTCTGATCTGAAGAACTCTTCAGGATATGAAGAATGAGCGAGTCTGAAGCGCGTGCTCAGGCTTTTGTCTCTGGATTTTGTATCAGCGATGGCCGTGGAATGTTGGGGAGGCCTCATGGGCCATGGACGAATCTTGCTCTCTGTGGATTTGGCTCGATCCCAATTGTTCTTCGTCAGTCTGTGGGATGGGAGGACTCCTTTCAGGTTTGTTACCTCAGGTGTCCCACCAAAAGAGGAATTCAAAACAGAGCCCTGGGGCTGACTGAAGACACAACCCAAATTACGGTTAAAAATTGGGGCCTAAGGGCATGGCAAGCCCAGTATGCTCTCTCTCCATCCAGCCACTGAGAGGCCTTACATGAGGACTGGGCTCAGGCTGAGGGTCACAATGTGTGTTTGTGACCAATGTGGCCTGCAAGCTTGGGCGGGGCCTCATGGGCCACACTGGTTTCAACTACACTGAACCTTGGACAACATGGCAACCACAAGGTTTCTTTCCATGGGGAAAGAGTTCTGATTTCTGAATCATTTTCAAACCCGGGCCGTGATTGTAGATATGGTCTAGGTTCTGAAGCCTGAAAACCGAGGTTGAGAAGAGATGACGACCTAAGCCATGGCGGGTCCGATGTGTTCAGTGTGCGGCCCTCTGTCTCGGTTTGGCCAGGAGGCCCAGGATCAGGCTGTGTCAGAAAGGGCATTAGTGCCCAGGTCAGCCTATATATTTGGGGTACAGCCGAATGGTGTGCTCTGTTGATGCTCATATGGGGTTTCTGGGTAGCCCCAGAGGGCAATGTTTTTCTTCTGGAGGGCAGGCAGAGGGCTGCAATGTAGTTCTGGATTGCCAAACTAGAGGGCTTGTGGGCCAGTAGTCTGAGGACCGAAGTCTGAGAACCCAAGCTAGGCCTCGTTTTCTGGTTGAGGATATGGCAGGCACAATCTACAGACCTGAATCGAGATCTCGTGATCTGAAGTCAGGGCGAGGATCAGACGATCGCTCAGGTTGGACTTTCTGTCCCTGATTGCCCCTTCTTAAAAGGGGTTGGATCACGAGGCCATGGGGTTTTTCCATGATGGGAGTTGTGAGAAGCTCCCAACTGCAAAGATTCTTCTGCAGGACAATTGAGACCTGTTGGTGGCTCCAGGACAACGATTCCGAGCAGAGTTCTAAGGATGGATGGCTGGGTAGCCCACTTCGCATTCCAATTGTCTCCAAGCAACAGGACAGTTTAGATCTGCTGGATCTGGGGGAGCAACCGAGGAGGCTGAGTTGAAATGGGCTCTCCCGTGGATGTGTCCTAATATGATTTTGTGTCTATGGAGACCTTGGAATGAAGCGGTGGCACTGGGGCCCTGAAGGGTTCTCCTAAAGAGAGGCTTTCACATAGCTCTATCGTGCAAGTTTCCCATGTGTAGTTGAGATTTGTTCTGATGGGTGAGTCAAGAAAGCCATATGCTGTTATTGAAATCCAGGCCTCTGAGGAGAGATGCCTGGAAACCAAAGCAATGGATCGCATAGGTGCCTAGGGGCCTGTTCGTTCCTTTTTACCTCTGGAGACATCAGTCTACGGGTCTAGGTGCCGTTAGGTGCTCAGATGGGACAAGATTGCCCCATTTGTCATGGGAAGCCACAAATATTGGGATGGCCTCAGGGAATTTGGAGGTTTATACTCTTAGTAGGGTTGTGGCCATTAGAATGGGCACATACAATTATCTTGGAGTGGGCAATCACAGTCGTCAGGTTTGGCTCCAGGGGCCGGAGTCTGTAGGGTATGTAGGCAAGGGCTGTTTGACCAGTTGTCTGAAAACACAAACTTGGCTTGTGTTTCGGGTCATAGGTATGGCAGGACTGATCTACAGACCATGAGAACTCTTCGGGATATGAAAAAAGGGCGATTGTGAGGCTCTTGCTCAGGTCTTTGTCTGTGGATATCGTGTCACTCATGGTCGTGAAATTTCCGGGTGACTTCATGGGAAATGGACGAGTCTTACTCTCTGGGGGTTTGGCCCTGTCCAAGGAGTTTGGGGTCATTCTGTGGGATGGAAGAAGTACGTTGTTCTGTTGTTGTTGATTTGTTTTGTTTTGTTTTTCAACCTCAGTTGTCCCACCAAATGAGGGATTCCAGACTAGAGCCCTGGGTAGGGGCGACGGGACAACCAGAAATCTGGTTAAAATTTGGGGCCTAGGGACATGTCAAGCCCACTATGACATCTAATGGTCCAGGCACTGAGAGAACGTACTAGAGGACAGGACTCAAGCTGAGGGTCACAATGCATGTTTATGCCCTCGTCGCACTCAAGAATGGGCAGGGCCTCAGGTTAATGCTGGTTTCCCCTACACTGAACGTTGGACAACATTCCAACCACAAGGTTTGTTGCCATGGGTAAGGATGAGTTCTGATTTCTGCATCATAGTCACCCCTGGGCAGTGATTGGAGATAAGGTCTAGGTTCTGAAGCCAGAAAACTGACGTAGGGAAGAGATGATGACCTAAGGCCATGGCGGGTCTGATGTGCTCAGTGTGCGGTCAGCTGTCTGGGTGTTGGTCACGAGGACTGGGCTCAGGTTGTCAGACAGTGTATTAATGCCCAGGTTAGACTATATATTTTGGATGCATTAGAGTGCCGTGTAGGTTCTTATCTAAGAACACTTCAGGATATGAAGAATGAGCGAGTCTGAGGCGCGTGCTCAGGCTTTTGTCTCTGGATTTTGTATCAGCGATGGCCGTGGAATGTTGGGGAGGCCTCATGGGCCATGGACCAATCTTGCTCTCTGTGGACTTGGCCTGATCCCAATTGTTTTTCGTCAATCTGTGGGATGGGAGGACTTCTTTCAGGTTTGTTACCTCAGGTGTCCCACCAAAAGAGAAATTCCAAAGCAGAGCCCTGGGGAAGAGTGAAGGGACAACCCGAACTATGGATAATTTGGGGCCTAGGGGCATGGCAAGCCAAATATGCTGTCTCACAATCCAGCCACTGAGAGGCCTTACCTGAGGACTGGGCTCAGGTTGAGGGTCACAATGTGTGTTTGTGACCAATGTGCCCTGCAATCATGGGCGGGGCCTCATGGGCCACACTGGTTTCAAGTACACTGAACCTTGGACAACATGCCAACCACAAGGTTTCTTGCTATGGGGAAATAGTTCTGATTTCTGCATTATATTCAAACCCGTGCCGTGATTGGAGATAAGGTCTAGGTTCGGAAGCCTGAAAACCGAGGTTGAGATGAGATGACGAACTAAGGCCATGGCGGGTCCGATGTGCTCAGTGTGCGGCGGCCAGTTGTCTGGGTGGGGCCAGGAGGTCCAGGCTCAGGCTGTGTCAGAAAGGGCATTAGTGCCCAGGTCAGCCTATATATTTGTGGTACAGCGGAATGGTGTGCAGGTTGATCCTCATTTGGGGTATCTGGGTAGCCCCAGAGGGCAATGTTTTTCTTCTGGAGGGCAGGCAGAGTGCTGCATTGTAGTTCTGGATTGCCAAACTGGAGGGCTTGTGGGCCAGTAGTCTGAGGAAGGAAGTCTGAGAAACCAAGCTAGGCCTAGTTTTCTGGGTGAGACCTGAATCGAGATCTCGTGCATCTGTAGTCAGTGCGAGGATCAGACGATCGCTCAGGTTGGACATTCTGTCCCTGATGGCCCTTCTTGAAGGAGGGGTGGATCACGAGGCCATGGGGGTTTTCCCACGATGGGAGTTGTGAGAAGCTCCCAACTGCAAAGATTCTTCTGCAGGACAATTGAGACCTGTTGGTTGGCTCCAGGACAAGAATTCCGAGCAGGGTTCTAAGGATGGATGGCTGGGTAGCCCACCTCGCATTCCAATTGTCTCCAAGCAACAAGACGGGTTAGATCTGCTGGATCTGGGGGAGCAACCGAGGAGGCTGAGTTGAAATGGACTCTCCCGTGGATGTGTCCTAATATGATTTTGTGTCTATAGAGTCCTTGGAATGAAGCGGTGGCACTGGGGCCCTGAGGGGTCTCCTAAGAGAGGCTTTCACACAGCTCCATCATGCAAGTTTCCCATGTGTAGATGAGATTTGTTCTGATGGGTGAGTCAAGAAACAGCCATATGCTGTTATTGAAATCCAGGCCTCTGAGGAGAGATGCCTGGAAGCCCAACCAATGGATCTTATAGTTGCCTAGGGGCCTGTTCGTTCCTTTTTACCTCTGGGGATATCAGTCTATGGTTCTGAGTGCGGGTAGGTGCTCGGATGGGCCCAGATTGCCCCTGTTTGTCCTGGGAAGCCAGAAATATTGGGATGGCCTCAGGGACTTTGGAGGTTTATCCTATTAGTAGGGTTGTGGCCATTGGAATGGGCACATACAATTCCCTTGGAGAGGGCAAGCACAGTCGTCAGGTTTGGCTCCAGGGGCCTGAGCCTGTAGGGTGTGTATGCCAGGGCTGTTTGGACAGTTGTCTGAAAACACAAACTCGGCTTATGTTTCGGGTCATAGGTATGGCAGGACTGATCTACAGACCATGAGGAGAACTCTTCAGGATATGAAAAAAGGGCGAGTGTGAGGCTCTTGCTCAAGTTTTTGTCTGTGGATATCGTGTCACTCATGGTCGTGAAATTTCTGGGTGACTTCATGGGAAATGGATGAGTCTTACTCTCTGGGGGTTTGGCCCTGTCCAAAGACTTTGGGGTCATTCTGTGGGATGGAAGAAGTCCGTTGCTCTGTTGTTGATGTTTCTTTTTGTTTTGTTTTTCAACCTCAGGTGTCTCACCAAATGAGGGATTCCAGAGTAGAGCCCTGGGGAGGGGCGACTGGACAACCAGAAATCTGTTTAAGAATTGGGGCCTAGGGACATGTCAAGCCCATTATGACATCGAATAGTCCAGCCACTGAGAGGACGTACTAGAGGACAGGAATCACGCTGAGGGTCACAATGCGTGTTTATGCCCTCGTCGCACTCAAGAATGGGCTCAGCCTCAGGGTTAATGCTGGTTTCTCCTACACTGATCGTTGGACAACTTTCCAACCACAAGGCTTCTTGCCTTGGGTAAGGAGGAGTTCTGATTTCTGCATCACATTCAACTCTTGTCAGGGCTTGGAGTTAAGGTCTAAGTTCTGAAGCCTGAAAAGTTAGGTTGGGAAGAGATAACGAGCTAAGACCATGGCGGGTGTGATGTTCTCAGTGTGCAGTCAGCTGTCTCGGTTTTGGTCAGGAGGTCCGGGCTCACTCTGTATCAGACAGTGTATTAGTGGCCAGATTAGACTATCTATTTGGGTACATTCGAGTGCCGTGTATGTCTATCCTATTTTGAGTTATGTGAGAAACTCCATAGTTCAAAATTTTTCTTCTGGAAGGCAGGCAGAACGCTTCATTTTGTGTCCCGAATTTCCAAATGTGAGGGCTTGGGGGCCAGGAGTGTGAGGACGGAAGTCTGAGAACACAAGCTAGTCATAGGTTTCAGGGCGAGGGCAAGGAAAGCACACTCTGCAGAGCTGCATCCAGATCTCGTGCATCTGAATTTAGGGTGAAGATCAGACGTTGGCTTAGGTTGGAGTTCCTGTCCATGTTTTCCCCTTCATAAATGGGGGGGGGCATCACAAAGCCATCTAGATTGTTCCAGGTAGGGAGTTGTGAGATGCTCCAAAACTCAAGGATTCCTTCTGCTGGACATTTGAGACCTGTTGGATGGCTCCAGGACATCCCATACGGAACGACACCAGAGCAGAGCTCTAAGGATGGATCGTTGGGCAGCCGGCCTCGCATTCCAATTGTCTCCTAGTCAAGACAGGTTCAGTGTGCTCGCTCTGGGGGAGCAACCAAGGGAGCTGAGTGAAATGGAATTTACTGCGGATGGGTTCTAATGTGGATTTCTGTCCATGGAGACCTTGTAATGGGGCAGTGGCACACAGGCCCTGAAGGATTCTCCTAACTGGAGGTTTTGAGACATCTTCAAAGGATAATTTTCCCATGTGGAGAAGAGATTTGTTCTGATTGCTGCCTCATGAAATCCCCATATGCTAATATTGGAACCCAGCCCTCTGAGGAGAGATACCCGTAACCGAAAGCAATGAATCTTATTCAGGCCTAGGGGCCTGTCTGATTCAATCTTCTTCTCTGGGGACATCCATCTACGCTGAGTAGAGGTAGATGCTCAGCTGGTTTCAGATGACCCTTGTTTGTCCTGGGCGGCCTACATTATTGGGATGTCGTTGGGGACTCTGGAGGTTTTTCCTAATTTGTACGATTGTGGACAATGGAATGGGCAGAATTCCCGTGGTATGGACAGGCACAGTCCTGATGTGTGGCTCCAGGGGCCCCAGCCTGAAGTGTCTGTGGGCCAGGAATGTGGGGATAGAAGTCTGAAAACACAAACTCGGCTTAGGTTTGGGAAGTAGGTATGGAAGGCCCGATCTACAGACCGTGAGGAGAACTCTTCGGGATACGACAAAAAAGAGAGTTTGAGGCCCTTGATCAGACTTTTGTCTCTGGATTTGTTGTCAACGATGGCTGTGGAATCTCGGGGAGGCCTCATGGGCCATGGACGAGACTTCCTCTCTGTGAATTTGGTCCAATCCCAATTGTTTTGGGTCAATCTGAAGGATGGAGGAGTCCTTTTAGTTTTGTTACCTCAGGTGTCCCACCAAAAGAGGGATTCCAAAGCAGAGCTCTGGGGAGGGACGAATGGACAACCCGAACAATCCAATTGGGGTGAGGTCGAGAACCGAGCAGGTTGATCCTCATTTGGGGTTTATGGAGATCCCCATAGAGCAACGTTTTTCTTCTGGAGGGCCAGCATAGGGCTGCATTTTGGTTCCAGAATTCCAAGTCTTGAGGACATGTTTGCCAGGAGTGTGAGGAAGGAAGTCTGAAAACACAAGGTAGCACGAGGTTTGGGCCCACTGTGCAGAGGCTGAATCGAGATCTCCTGCATCTGAGGTCAGGGCGAGTATCCGGTGTTGCCTCAAACTGGAGTTTGTGTCCATGACGGCCCCTTCCTGAAGGGGGTGGGGGCGTCATGAGGCCAGGGAGGTTTCCCTACACTGGGAGTTGTGAGCTGCTCCAAACTTCAAAGTTTCCTTCCTCAGGACAGTCGAGTACTATTGGATGGTTCCAGGATGCCCCATACAGAAAGACTCGAGAGCAGGGGCCTAAGCATGGATGCCGAGAAACGCCAACTCACCTTCCCATTGCCTGGTCGAGACAAGGCACGCTCAATCTGCGGGCTCTTGGGTGAGCTACCCAGAAGGCTGAGTTTAAATGGACTTTCCTGAGGATGAGTCATAATGTGGGTTGGTGGCCATGGAGACCTTGGAATGTGGCAGTAGCTAAGGGACTCTGCAGGATTCTCCAACCCGAAGGGTTTGACACAACTCCAACAAGGAAGCTTTCCATGTGGAGATGAGAGGTGTTCTGTCTGGTGCCTCAGGATAGCCCCATATGCTGGTCTTCGAACCCAGGCCTCTGAGGAGTGATACCTGGACACCAAAGCAAGAGTTCATAATAGGGCCTAGGGGCCTGCCTGGTTCAATCTTCTGTCTCTGCGGATATCAGTCTGTGTGTCTGCATGGAGGTAGTAGTTGCTCAGCTGGTGTCATAATGCCCCTGTTTGTCCAGTGCGGCTTGCGGTAGTGGGATGTCCTTGGGGACCTTGAGGTTTCTACTATTTTGTAGAGTTGTGGCCAATGGAACGGGCAGTTTCTTAGGAGAGAGCAGGCACAGTTCTGTGGTGTGGCTCCAGAGACCCCAGCCTGGAGGCGGTGTGGGCCACGGCTGTGCAGACAGACATCCAAAAACCCAAACACACAGCTCAGGTTTGGGGCCGAGGTTATGGCAGGCCTGATCTACAGTCCGTGAGGGGAGCTCCTCTGGATATGAAAGAAGGGTGAGAGGGAGGCAGTCGCTCAGTCTTTTGTCTCTGGATATTTTGTCCACAATGGCCGTTTAATGTAGGAGTTGCCTCATGGGTCGTAGAAGTCTCCCTCTCTGGTAGTTTGTCCAGCCCCCAAGAGTTTGGGGTCATTCTGTGGGAAGGGAAGAGTCCTGTTTTCTGCTTCATGTGTCCCCCCAGTAGAGGGATTCTGGAGCATAGCAGTGGGTACTGACAACTGGAATACTCGCTCTCTGGTTAAGCCTGGGGGCCTATGGATATGACAAGCCCCATATGCAGGATCTTGGTCCAGCCACTGAGAGGCGTTACTTTAATACGGGACTCACGCTACAGGTCACAATGCATGTCTGTGTCCTAGGCGGCCCTCAAGCACTGGCGTGGCCTTTCCGACAATGCAGGTTGTCCCACATTGAACATTGGACAACATGCCAACCCCAAGTTTCTGGCCATGGGGAAGGAGGAATTCTAATTTCTGCATCACGTTCACCCCTGGGCAGTGATTGGAGATAAGGTCTAGGTTCTGAAGCCTGAAAACCGAGGTTGGGAAGAGATGACGAACTACAGCCATAGCGGGTCCCTGTGTCCAGGTTGGAGCCAGCTGTCTACGTGTCGTTTGGGATGTCTTGTCTCAGGCTGTGCCAGACAGTGCATTAGTATTCAGGGTAGGCTGTATACTTGCTTTACAGTTGAGTGGCATGCATTCGATAATCATTTGGGGTTTCTTATTAGCAGCATAGGGCAAAGTTTTTCTTCTGGAGGGCAGGCAGAGTGCTGCATTGTGGCTTCAGAATTCCCAAACTTGAGGGCTTCTGGGCCAGGAGAGTGAGGACGGAAGTCTGAGAACACAAGCTAGGCTTAGGTTTCGGGGAATGGTCATGGCAGGCACACTCTGCATAGCTAAATTGAGATCTCATGAGTCTGAAGTCAGGTCGAGGATCAGACTTTGGCTCAGGTTGGAGTTTCTGTCCATGTTGGCCCCTTCATGAAGGGGGGGGCATTATGAGGCCATGGGGATTTTCCCACTATTAGAGTTGTGAGATGCTCCAAACCGCAAGGATTCCTTCTGTGGGACATTTAAGATTTGTTGGATGGCTCCAGGACGTCTCATAAGGTATTTTTCCAGAACGGGGTTCTAAGTATGGATGCCTGGGCAGACAGCCTCAATTCCAATTGTCTCCTAGCAACAAGAAACATTTGATCTGCTAGCTTGGGGTAGCATCAGAGGGGGCTGAGATGAAATGGACTTTCCTGAGGATGGTCTTAATGTTTGTTTGAGTCCATTGAGACCTTGGTATGGGGCAGTGGCACCAGGGCCCTGAAGGATTCTTCTAACCAGAGGTTATAACAAAGCTCCAATGAACAAGTTTTCCATGGGGAGACGAGATTTGTTCTCATCTGGTATTGGAAATGAGGCCTCTGAGGAGAGATGCCTGGAAACCAAAGCAATGGATCTGATTAGGGCCTAGGGGCCTGTCCGGTTCAATATTCTTCTCTGGGGACATCTTTTTTCTGAGTGGAGGTAGTTGCTCAGCTGGTTTGAGATCACACCTTTTGTCCTGGGTGGCCTACACTATTGGGATGGCCTCGGTAACTTTGGAGGTTTTTCCTAATTTGCAAGTTTGCGGCCAATGGAATGGGAAGATTTCTCTTGAAAGGGAAGCACAGTCCTGAGGTGTGGCTCCAGGGACCCAAGTGTGGAGCGTGTGTGGTCCAGGGCTATTTGGACAAAAGTCTGAAAACACAAACCACTTAGGTTTGGGTCTGTAGGTATGGCCGGCCCGATATATAGACCGTGAGGAGTACTCTTCGGGATATGAACAAAGGGCGAAAGGAGGTGCTTGCTCATGCTTATTTTTTTCTGGATATGTGTCACCGTTTGCCATGGAATGTCTGGGTGTCCTCATGGGCCATAGATGAGGCTCCCTTTCTGGGGATTTGACCCAATCCCAAGAGTTTGGGGTCATTCTGTGGGAAGGGAGGAGGCCTTTCTGTTTTTTTTTTTTTGTTTTGTTTTGTTTTTTTTTTTTTTTACCTCAGGTGGACCAACAAAAGAGGGTTTCCACAGCAGAGTCCTGGGGAGGGGCGACTCGACAACCAGAACTCTGGTTAACATTGGGACCTAAGAACATGGCAAGCCCCATATGTGGGCTCTTGGTCCAGACACTGAGAGGCCTTCCTTGAGCATAGGGCTCACATTGAGTTTCACAATGTGTTTTTGTGCCCAAGGAGCCCCTCAAGTCAGGGCGTGGCCTAATGTACCATGCTGGTTTCTCCTACACTGAACGTTGCACAATATGGCAACCACCAGTTTTCTGGCCATGGGGAAGAAGGAGTTCTAATTTCTGCAACACTTTCACTCCTGGACTGTGATTGGATTTAAGGTCTAGGTTCTGAAGCCTGAAAACTGAGGTTGGGAAGAGATGAAGACCTAAGGCCATGGTGTGACTGATGTGCTCAGTGTTCGGCCAGCTATTGAGTGTGGGTTGGGAGGTGCAGGCTCAGGCTGTGGCAGACAGGGAATTAGTGCCCAGGCTAGACTGTATCATTGGGGTGCAGTCGAGTTTTGTGCAGGTTGGTACTCATTTGTGGTTACTGGGTAGCCCCAGAGGGCAACGTTTTTCTTCTGGAAGGAAGACACAGTGCCACATAGTGGCTCCAGAATTCCCAAACTGGAAGGCTTGTGGGCCAGGAGTGTGAGGAAAAAATTCTGAGAACACAAGCCAGACTTAGATTTCGGGGTGAGGGCACGGCAGGAACCCTCTGCAGAGATGATTCGAGATCCCGTGTACCTGAAGACAGAGCTAGGATCAGACGTTGGCTCAGGTTGGAGTTTCTGTCCATGACGGCCCCTTCATGAAGGGGAGGGTGTCACGAGGCCATGGAGGTTTTCCCACGATGGGAATTGTGAGATGCTCCAAACCGCAATGATTCCTTCCGTGGGACAATCGAGACCTGCTGGATGGCTCCAGGACATCCCATAAGGAAGTTATCCAGAGCAGGGTTCTAAGGATGGATGCCTGGCAGACTGCCTCCCATTCCAGGTGTCTCATAGCGCCAAAGCAAGTTCGATCTGCTGGATCTAGGGGAGTAACCGAGGCGGGTGTGTTGAAATGGATGAGTTGAGGATGGGTCATAATGTGCATTTGTGTCCATGGAGACCTTGGAATGGGGTGCTTGATCCAGGGCCTTGAGGGATGTTCATAACCGGAGGTTTTGATAGAGCTCTAAACAGTACGTTTCCTATGTAGAGAAGAGGATTGTTTTGATGAGTGCCTAAGGAATCTCCCATATGTTGGTATTGGAAACCAGGCCTCTGAGGAGAGATGCCTGGAAACAAAAGCAATGGATATGATTAGGGCCTAGGTGCCTGTCCGGTTCAATGTCTTTCCTGGGGATACGTGTCTATGGATCTGAGGGGAGGTAGTTGCTCGGCTTGTGTCAGATCGCCCCTGTTTGTCCTGGGCAGGCTATAATATTGGGAATGGCCTCGGGATTTTGGAGTTTCTCCTAATCTATAGGGCTGTGGCCAATGGAATGGGCAGAAATCCCCTGGAGAGGGCAGGCACAGTTCTGAGTTTGGCTCTAGGGGCCCAGCCTTGAGGGTGTGTGGGCCAGGCCTGTGGGGACAGAAGACTGAAAACACAAATTCCGCTTAGGATTGGGGACATAGGTATGGCACGCCCAATCTACAGACCGTGATAACACTTCGGGATATGAAAAAGGGTGAGTTTGAGGTGCTTGCTCATGTTTTGTCTCTGGATTTGTGTCAACAATGTGGTTCGAATGCTGGCGTGGCCTCATGGGTTGTGGACGGCTTTCCTTCTCTGAGGATTTGCCCCAATCCCAATAGTTTGGGTACATTCTGTGGGATGGGAGGTGTCCTTTCTATTTTTTATTTTATTTTATGTACCTCATGTGTGCCAATAAAAGAGGGATTCCCGAGCAGAGTCCTTGGTAGGGACAACTGGATAACCCCACCTCTGTTTAAGTTTGGGGGCCTAGGGGCATGGCAAGTCCAATATGTGGGCTCTTGATTCAGACACTGAGAGGTCTTCCTTGAGGACAGGGCTCATGCTGAGGGTCACAATGCCTATTTGTGCCCAACAAGGCCCTCAAGCATGGGAAGGGCCTCATGGGCCACGCTGGATTCTCCTACATTGAACGTTGGAGAATATGCCAACCACAAGGTTTCCGGCCATGGCGAAGGAAGAGTTGTGATTTCTGCATCACTTTCACCCCTGGACAGTGATTGGAGTTTAGGTCTAGGTTCTGAAACCCGAAAACCGAGGTTGGGAAGAGATGAAGACCTAAGGACCTGATGGGTACAATGAGCTCAGTGTGTGGCTAGCTGTTGAGCGTAGGTCTGGAGGTGTGGGCTCATGCTGTGTCAGACAGGGCATTAGACAGGGTAGACTGTATATTTGGGGTGCAGTCGAGTGGCGTTCAGTTGATCCTCATTCGGGTTTCTAGGTAGCTCCATAAGGCAACGTTTTTCTTCTGGAGGGCAGGCAGAGTGCTGCGTTGTGGCCCCAGTATTGCCAAATTGTAGGGCTTTTGCTCCAGGGGATTGAGGACGGTAGTCTGAGAACACAAGCTAGGCTTAGTTTTTGGGGTGAGGGCACAGAAGGCACACTCTGCAGAGCTGAATCAAGATCTCATGCACCTGAAGCCAGGGCGAATATCAGACGTTTGCTCAGGTTGGAGTTTCTGTCCATGATGGCCCCTTTATAAAGTGGAGCGTCTCAAGAGGCCATGAAGATTTTCCCACAATGGGAGTTGTGAGATGCACCAGACTGCAAAGATTCCTTCTGTGGGACACTTGAGACCTGTTGGATGGCTCTAGGATGTCCCATATGGAACGACTCCAGAGTAGGGTTCTAAGGATGGATGCCTGGGCAGCCCGCCTCCCATTCTAGTTGTCTCCTAGCAACAAGGCAGGTTTGATCTGCAGGCCCTGGGGGAGAAACCAAGGGGGATGAGTTGACATGGACTCTACTGAAGATAGATCATAATGTGGGTTTAAGTCCATGGAGACCTTGGAATGGGGCGCTTGATCCGGGGCCCTGAATGATTCTCCTAAACAGAGGTTTTTATAGAGCTCCAAAGAGTACATTTCCTATGTGGAGACGAGATTTTTCTATGAGTGCCTCAGTAATCCCCCATATGCTGGTATTGGTAACCAGGCCTCTGAGGAGAGATGCCTGGAAACAAAAGCAATGGATCTGATTAGGGCCTAAGTGCCTGTCCAGTTCAATCTTATTCTATGGGGATATCTGTCTCTGGGTCTGAGTGGAGGTAGTTTCCTAACTTGTGAAAGATCATCCCTGTTTGTCCTGGGCAGCCAACACTATTTGGATGGCCTCGGGGACTTTGGAGGTTTCTCCTATGCTATAGGGTTGTGGCCAATGGAAATGGCAGAATTCCCCTGGAGAAGGAAGCCACAGTCCTCAGGTGTGGCTCCAGGGACCCCAGCTTGGATGGTGTGTGGGCCAGGACTGTGGGGACAGAAGTCTGAAAACACAAACTCAGCTTAGGTTTGGGGATGTATGTATGAAGGCTCGATCTACAGACCGTGAGAATTTTCCGGGCTATGAACAAAGGGCGAGTATGTGGCGTTTGCTCAGGCTTTTGTCTCTGGATTTTGTGCCTACGGAGGCCGTGGAATGTCGGGGTGTCCCTCAAGGGCCATGGACAATCTTTCTCTGGTGATTTGGCCTGATCCCAAGTGGTTGGCATCATTTTGTGGATGGGAAGAGTCCTTTCTGTATTTTTTTTTTTTACCTCAGGTGTCCCACCAAAGAGGGCTTCCAGAGCAGTGCCCTGAGTAGGGGTGACTAGACATCTCTAACTCTGGTTGAGATTGGGGGACTAGGGTCTTGGCAAGCCCCATATGTGGGCTGTTGTTCCAGTCACTAAGAGGCTTTACATGAGGATAGGGCTCACGCTGAGGGTCACAATGTGTGTTTGTGCAAATTGTAGCCCTGAGGGATAGGTGGGGCCTCATAGTCCATGCTGCTTTCTCCTACAATGAACGTTGGACAACATGCCAACCACAAGGTTTCTTGCCATGGCGAAGGAGAAGTTCTGATTCTTGTATCACGTTCACTCCTGAGCAGTGAGTGGAGATAAGGTCTAGGTTCTGAAGGTGAAAACTGAGGTTGGGTAGAGATGATGGCCGAAAGCCATTGTGGGTTTGATATGCTCAGTGTACGGCCAGCTGTCTGGGTGTTGGACTGGAGGTCTGCCTTCAGGCTGTGTCAGACAGGGCTTTAGTGCACAGGCTAGATTGTATAATTGGGTATGGTCGAGTGGCATGCAGGTTGTTACTCATTTGGCGTTTCTGGTTAGCCCTATAGGGCAACATTTTTCTTCTGGAGGGCAGGCAGAGTGCTGCATTGTGTCTCCAGAATTGCCAAACTGGAGGGGTGTGGCCAGGATTCTGAAGACGGAAGTCTGAGAGCACAAGTTAGGCTTCGGTTTCGGGGCGAGGGCACAGCAGGCACACTCTCAAGTGCTGAATCGAGATCTCGTGCTTCTGAATTCAGGGCTCGGATCAGACTTTGGCTTAGGATGGAGTTTCTGTCCATGATGGCCCATTTATGAAGGTGTGGGGCATCATGAGGAAATGGACGTTTTCTCACAGTGGGATTGTGTGATGCTTCAAACCACAAGGATTCATTCTGCGAGACAGTCAAGACAGGTTGGTTGGATTCAAGACGTCCCATAAAGAAATTCTCCAGTGCAGGGTTCTAAGGATGGATGCCTGCGCAGCCCACCTCGCATTCCAACTGTCTCCTAGTGACAAGGCAGGTTTGATCTGCTGGCTCTGGGTGAGCAGCCCAGGGGGCTGATTTTAAATGGACTCTCCTGAGGATGGATCATAATGTAAGTTTGTGTCCTTGGAGACCTTGGAATTGGGCCATGGTGCCAGCGCCCTGAAGGATCCTCCTAACCTGATGTATTGACACAGCTCCAAAGAGCAAGTTTTTCATGTGGAGATGAGATCTGTTCTGATTGTTTCCTTAGGAAACCCCCATATTCTGATATTGGAAACCAGGCCTCTGAGGAGAGATACATAGAAACCAAAGCAATGGATCAGAAGATGGCTCAGGTTGGAGTTTCTGTCCATGATGGCCCCTTTATAAAGGGGAGCATCTCATGAGGCCATGTAGGTTTTCCCACGATAGGAGTTGTGAGATGCTCCAATCTGCAAGGATTCCTTCTGCGGGACAGTCAAGTCCTGTTGGAAGGCTCCCAGGACATCCCATATGGAACGGCGCCAGAGCAGGATTCCAACGATGGATGCCTAGAGAGTCTGCTTTGCATTCCAGTTGTCTCCTAGCGACAAGGCAGGTTTGATATTCTGGCTCTGGGGGAGTAATCAACGGGGCTGAATTGAAATGTACTCTCCTGCCGAATGGTCATAATGCGGGTTTGTGTCCATGGAGACCTTGGAATAGGGCGGTGGCTCCGGTTACCTGAAGGTTTCTCCTAACTGGAGGTTTTTACAGAGCTCCAAAGGATAAGTTTCCCATGTGGAGACAAGATGTGTTCTGATTGGTATCTCTGGAATCCCCCATATGCTGGTATTGGAAAACAGGCCTCTGATGCTTAGAAACAAAAGCAATGGAACCAATTACGTTCTAGGGGCCTGTCCAGTTTAATACCTTTCTCTTGGGATATCTGTCTACGGGTGAGTTGAGGTCGTTGCTCAGCTTGTGACAGATCACCCCTCTTTGTACTGGGCGGCCTACACTATTGGAATGGCCTCTGGGACTTTGGAGGTTTCTCCTAATCTGTAGGGTTGTGGCCAATGGAATGGGAAGAATTTCCTTGGAGAGGGCAGGCACAGTCCTGAGGTGTGGCTCCAGGGGCCTCAGCCTGGAGGGTGTGTGGGACAGGGATGTCAGGATAGAAGTCTGAAAACACAAACTCGTCTTAGGTTTGGGGACGTAGGTATGGCAGGCCCGATCTACAGACTATGAGGAGAATTTTTGGGGCTATGACCTAAGGGTGAGGCTTATGTCTCTGGATTTTGTGTCAATAGTGGCCGTGGAATGTCGGGCTGGCCTCATGGGCCATGGAGGAGTCTTTCTCTCTGTGGATGGCCTGATCCCAAGTGATTGGGGTCATTCTGTGGGTGGGAGGAATCCTTTCTGTGTTTACTTACATCAAATGTCCCACCAAAGAGGGTTTCCAGAGCAGAGCCCTGAGTAGGGGTGACTAGATGTCTCTACCTCTGGTTAAGATTGGGTGACTTGAGGCGTGGCAGGCCCCATATGTGGGCTCATGGTCCAGCCACTGAGAGGCTTTACTTGAGGACAGGGCTCAAACTGAGGGTCCCAATGTGTGTTTGTGCCCACCGCAGCTCTTGAGCATGGGCAGGGCCTCAGGGACCCTACACTACCCTCAGGGGCCCTACTACTACTCCTGTAGGCCCTACAGGGGTCCTATACTGAACTTTGGATAAGATGCCAACCACAAGATTCTGGCCAGAGGGAAGGAGGGGTTATGATTTCTGCATCACGTTCAACCATGGGAAATGAGTAGAGATAAGGTCTAGGTTTCTGTAGCCTGAAAACCAGGTTGGAAAGAGATGGCAACCTAAGGCCATGGCGGTTCAGATGTTCTCAGTGTACGGCAAGCTGTCTGGGTGTCGGTTGGGAATTCAGGCCTCAGGTTGTGTCAGACAGGGCATTAGTGCACAGGCTAGACTATATAATTGGTGTACAGTTGAGTGGCATGCAGGTTTATCCTCATTTGAGGTTTCTGGGTAGACCCATAGGGCAACGTTTTTCTTCTAGAGGGCAGGCAGAGTGCAGCACTGTGTCATCGGAAATCCCAAAATGGAGGGCATGTGGTCCAGGAGAGTGAGGACGGAAGTCTGAGAACACTAGCTATGCTTAGGTTTTGGGGTGAGGGCACAGCAGGTGCACTCTGAAGAGCTTAATCAAGATCTCGTGCATCTGAAGTCAAGGCGAAGATCAGCCTTTGGCTCAGGTAGGAGTTTCTTTCCATGATCCGACTTCATGAAGATTGGGGGCATCATGTGACCTTGGAAGCTTTCCATGATATGAGTTGTGAGGTGGTCCATGCACAAGGACTCCTGTGGGACAGTCGAGGCCTGCTGGATGGCTCAAGGATGTCCCATAAGGAACGATGCAAGAGCAGGGTTCAAAGGGTTCTAAGGATCTCTAAGGAGAGATGCCTGGAAACCAAAGCAATAGATCCGATAAGTGCCAATGGGCCTGTTCATTCCTTTTTACCTCTGGGGACTTCAGTCTACGGTCTGAGTGCCGGTAGGTGCTCAGATGGGCCCAGATTACCCCTGTTTGTCCTGGGAAGCCACAAATATTGGGATGGCCTCAGGGACTTTGGAGGTTTATCCTATTAGGGTTGTGGCCATTGGAATGGGCACATACAATTCCCTTGGAGAGGGCAAGCACAGTCGTCAGGTTTGGCTCCAGGGGCCTGAGCCTGTAGGGTGTGTAGGCCAGGGCTGTTTGGACAGTTGTCTGAAAACACAAACTCGGCTTGTGTTTCGGGTCATAGGTATGGCAGGACTGATCTACAGACCATGAGGAGAACTCTTCGGGATATGAAAAAAGGGCGAGTGTGAGGCTCTTGCTCAAGTTTTTGTCTCTGGATATCGTGTCACTCATCGTAGTGAAATTTCCGGGTGACTTCTTGGGAAATGGACGAGTCTTATTCTCTGGGGGTGTGGCCCCGTCCAAAGAGTTTGGGTTTGGGGTCATTCTGTGGGATGGAAGAAGTCCGTTGTTCTGTTGTTGTTGATTTGTTTTGTTTTGTTTTTCAACCTCAGGTGTCCCACCAAATGAGGGATTCCAGAGTAGAGCCCTGGAGATGGGCGACTGGACAACGAGAAATCTGGTTAAAAATTGGGGCCTAGGGACAAGTCAAGCCTATTATGACATCTAATGGTCCAACGACTGAGAGGACGTACTAGAGGACAGGACTCACGCTGAGGGTCACAATGCGTGTTTATGCCCTCCTCGCACTCAAGAATGGGCGGGGCCTCAGGGTGAATGCTGGTTTCTCCTACACTGAACATTGGACTACATGCCAACCAAAAGGTTTCCTGCCATGGGTAAGGAAGAGTTCTGATTTCTGCATCACAGTCACCCCTCGGCAGTGAATGGAGATAAGGTCTAGGTTATGAAGCCTGAAAATTGAGGTAGGGAAATGATGATGACCTAAGGCCATGGCGGGTCTGATGTGCTCAGTGTGCGGTCAGCTGTCTGGGTGTTGGTCACGAGGTCCGGGCTCACGTTGTCAGACAGTGCATTAGTGCCCAGGTTAGACTCTATATTTTGGGTGCATTCGAGTGCCTTGTAGGTTCTTATCTGAAGAACTCTTCGTGATATGAAGAATGAGCGAGTCGGAGGCACGGGCTCAGGCTTTTGTCTCTAGATTTTGTATCAGCGATGCCGTGGAATGTTGGGGAGGCCTCATGGGCCATGGACGGATCTTGCTCTCTGTGGATTTGGACGATCCCAATTGTTTTTCGTCAATCTGTGGGATGGGAGGACTCCTTTCAGGTTTGTTACCTCAGGTGTCCCCCCAAAAGAGGAATTCCAAAGCAGAGCCCTGGGGAAGAGTGAAGACACAACCCGAACTACGGTTAAAATTTGGGGCCTATGGGCATGGCAAGCCCAATATGCTGTCTCTACATCCAGCCACTGAGAGGCCTTACTTGAGGACTGGGCTCAGGCTGAGGGTCACAATGTGTGTTTGTGACCAATGTGGCCCGCAAGCATGGGCGGGGCCTCATGGGCCACACTGGTTTCAGGTGTAACACCATAAGAGGAATTCTGTGACCAATGTGTCCCCCACAAATATTGGGATACCCTAACCCTACTAATAGTATAAACCTTCAAAGTCCCTGAGGCCATACCAATATTTGTGGCTTCCCAGGACAAACAGGGGCAATCTGGGCCCATCTGAGCACCTACCGGCACTCAGACCCGTAGACTGATGTCCCCAGAGGTAAAAATGTACGAACAGGCCCCTAGGAACCTATCGGATCCGTTGCTTTGGTTTCCAGGCATCTCTCCTCAGAGGCCTGGATTTCAATAACAGCATTGGCTGTTTCTTGACTCACCCATCAGAACAAATCTCATCTACACATGGGAAACTTGCACGATGGAGCTGTGTGAAAGCCTCTCTTTAGGAGAATCCTTCAGGGCCCCAGTGCCACTGCTTCATTCCAAGGTCCCCATAGACACAAAATCATATTAGGACACATGCACGGGAGAGTCCATTTCAACTGAGCCTCCTCGGTTGCTCCCCCAGATCCAGCAGATCTAACCTGTCTTGTTGCTTGGAGACAATTGGAATGCGAGGTGGGCTAACCAGCGATCCATCCTTATAACCCTGCTCGGAATTGTTGTCCTCGAGCCAACCAACAGGTCTCAATTGTCCTGCAGAAGAATCATTGCAGTTGGGAGCTTCTCACAACTCCCATCGTGGGAAAACCCCCATGGCCTCGTGATCCACCGCCCCTTCAAGAAGGGGCCATCAGGGACAGAATGTCCAACCTAAGCGATCGTCTGATCCTCGCCCTGACTTCAGATGCACGAGATCTCGATTCAGGTCTGTAGATTGTGCCTGCCATACCCTCACGCAGAATCCTAGGCCTAGCTTGGGTTCTCAGACTTCCGTCCTCAGACTACTTGCCCACAAGCCCTCCAGTTCGGCAATCCAGAACTACAATGCAGCACTCTTCCTGCCTTCCAGAAGAAAAACATTGGCCTCTGGGGCTACCCTGAAACCCCCTATGAGGATCAACCTGCACGGCATTCGGCTGTACCACAAATATATAGGCTGACCGGGGCACTAATGCGCTTTCTGACACAGCCTGACACTGGACCTCCTGGCCGCACCCAGACGGCTTGCCAAACACTGAGCCCATCGGAACCGCCATGGCCTTAGATCGTCATCTCTTCTCAAACTCGGTTTTCAGGCTCAGAACCTAGACCTTATCTCCAATCACTGCCCGGGTTTAAAAATGATGCAGAAATCAGAACTATTTCCCCATGGCAAGAAACCTTGTGGTTGTCATGTTGTCCAAGTTTCAGTGTAGTTGAAACCACCGAGGCCCATGTGGCCCCGCCAATGCGTGCGGGCCACATTGGTCACAAACACACATTGTGACCCTCAGCATGAGCCCAGTCATCAGGTAAGGCCTCTCAGTGGCTGGATGGAGAGACAGCATATTGGGCTTGCCATGCCCCTAGGCCCCAATTTTTAACCATATTTCGGGTTGTCCCTTCACTCTTCCCCAGGGCTCTGCTTTGGAATTCCTCTTTTGGTGGCACACCTGAGGTAACAAACCTGAAAGGAGTCCTCCCATCCCACAGATTGTGTAAAAACAATTGGGATCGTGCCAAGTCAACAGATAGCAAGAATCGTCCATGGCCCATGAGGCCTCCCCAACATTCCACGGCCATCGCTGATACAAAATCCAGAGACAAAAGCCTGAGCACGCGCCTCAGACTCGTACATTCTTCATATCCTGAAGAGTTCTTCAGATAAGAACCTACACAGCAGTCGAATGCAACCAAAATATATAGTCTAACCTGGGTACCAATGAACTCTCTGACAACCTGAGGCCGGACCTCGTGACCAACACCCAGAAAGCGGATCGCACATTGAGGACATCAGACCCGCCATGGCCTTAGGTCATCATATCTGCCCTACCTCAGTTTTCAGGCTTCAAAACCTAGACCTTATCTCCAATCACTGCCCAGGGGTGACTGTGATGCAGAAATCAGAACTCTTCCTTACCCATGGCAAGAAACCTTGTGGTTGGCATGTTGTCCAACGTTCAGAGAAGGAGAAACCAGCATTCACCTTGAGGCCCCCCCCCATTCTTGAGTGCAACGAGGGCAGAAACACGCATTGTGACCCTCAGCGTGGGTCCTGTCCTCTAGTACGTCCTCTCAGTGGCTGGAACATTAGATGTCATAATGGGCTTGACATGTCCCTAGGCCCCAATTTTTAACCAGATTTCTGGTTGTCCAGTCGCCCCTCCCCCAGGGCTCTACTCTGGAATCCCTCATTTGGTGGGACACCTGAGGAAGAAAAACAAACAAAACAAATCAACAACAACAGAGCAGCGGACTTCTTCCATCCCACAGAATGACCCCAAACTCTTGGACGGGGACAAACACCCAGAGAGTAAGACTCGTCCAGAGAGTAAGACTCGTCCATTTCCCTTGAAGTCACCCGGAAATTTCACGACCATGAGTGACACGATATCCAGAGACAAAAACTTGAGCATGAGCCTCACACTCGCCATTTTTTCATATCCCGAAGTGTTCTCCTCATGGTCTGTAGATCAGTCCTGCCACACCTATGACACGAAACATAAGCTGAGTTTGTGTTTTCAGACAACTGTCCAAAGAGCCCTGGCCTACACACCCTACAGGCTCAGGCCCCTGGAGCCAAACCTGACGACTGTGCTTGTCCTCTCCAAGGGAATTGTGTGTGCCCATTCCAATTGGCACAACCCTACTAATAGGATAAACCTCCAAAGTCCCTAAGGCCATCCCAATATTTGTGGCTTCCCAGGACAAACAGGGGCAATCTGGGCGCATCTGAGCACCTACTGGCACTCAGTCCCGTAGAGTGATGTCCCCAGAGGTAAAAAGGAACAAACAGGCCCCTAGGCACGTAACGGATCCATTGCTTTGGTTTCCAGGCATCTCTCCTCAGAGGCCTGGATTTCAATAACAGCATATGGCTGTTTCTTGACTCACCCATCAGAACAAATCTAATCTACACATGGGAAACTTGCACGATGGAGCTGTTGAAAGCCTCTCTTTAGGAGAACCCTTCAGGGAGTGCCACCGCTTCTTTCCAAGGTCTCCATAGACACAAAATGATATTAGGACACATCCACGGGAGAGTCCATTTCAACTCAGCCCCCTCGGTTGCTCCCCCAGATCCAGCAGATCTAACCTGTCTTGTTGCTTGGAGACAATTCGAATGCGAGGTGGGCTACCCAGCCATCCATCCTTAGAATCCTGCTCGGAATCGTTGTCCTGGAGCCAACCAACATGTCTCAATTGTACTGCAGAAGATTCTTTGCAGTTGGGAGCTTCTCAGAACTCCCATCGTGGGAAAACGCCCATGGCCTCGTGATCCACCCCACCTTCAAGAAGGGGCCATCAGTGACAAAATGTCCAACCTGAGCGATCGTCTGATCCTCGCCCTGCTTTTGATGCACGAGATCTAGATTCAGGTCTGTAGATTTTGCCTGCCAAATCCTCACCCAGAAACCTAGGCCTAGCTTGGGTTCTCAGACTTCCGTCCTCAGACTACTGGCCCATAAGCCCTCCAGTTTGGCAATCCAGAACTACAATGCAGCACTCTGCCTGCCCTCCAGAAGAAAAACATTGCCCTCTGGGGTTACCAGAAACCCCAAATGAGGATCAACCTGCACGCCATTCGGCTCTACCCCAAATATATAGGCTGTCCCGGGCACTAATGCCCTTTATGACACAGTCTGAGCTCGGACCTCCTTGCCGCACCAGACAGCTGGCCGCACACTGAGCACATCGGACCCGCCATGGCCTTAGGTCGTCATCTCTTCTCAACCTCGGTTTTCAGGCTTCAGAACCTAGACCTTATATCCATTCATGGCCCGGGTTTGAAAATGATGCAGAAATCAGAACTCTTTCCCCATGGCAAGAAACCTTGTGGTTGGCATGTTGTCCAAGGTTCAGTGTACTTGAAACCAGTGTGGCCCATGAGGCCCCACCCATGCTTGCGGGCCACATTGGTCACAAACACACATTGTGACCCTCAGCCTGAGACCAGTCCTCAGGTAAGGCCTCTCATTGGCTGGATGGAGATACAGCATTTTGGGCTTGCCATGCCCCGAGGCCCCAATTTTTAATGTTAGTTCGGGTTGTCCCTTCACTCTTCCTCAGGGCTCTGTCTTGGAATTCCTCTTTTGGTGGGACACCTGAGGTAACAAACCTGAAAGGAGTCCTCCCATCCCACAGATAGACGAAAAACAATTGGGATCGGGCCAAATCCTCAGAGAGCAAGATTCGTCCATGGCCCATGAGGCCTCCCCAACATTTCACGGCCATCGTTGATAAAAAAATCCAGAGACAAAAAGCCTGAGCACGCGCCTCAGACTCGCTCATTCTTCATATCCTGAGGAGTTCTTCAGATAAGACCTACAGGGCACTCGAAGGCATCCAAAATATATAATCTAACCTGGGCACTAATGCACTGTCTGACAACCTGAGCCTGGACCTCGTGACCAACACCCAGACTGCTGACCGCACACTGAGCACATCAGATTCGCCATGGCCTTAGGTCATCGTCTCTTCCCTACCTCAGTTTTCAGGCTTCACAACCTAGACCTTATCTCCAATCACTGCCCAGGGGTGACTGTGATGCAGAAATCAGAACTCTTCCTTACCCATGGCAAGAAACCTTGTGGTTGGCATGTTGTCCAACCTTCAGTGTAGGAGAAACCAGCATTCACCCTGAGGCCCCGGCCATTCTTGAGTGCGACGAACTTAAACACGCATTGTGACCCTCAGAGTGAGTCCTGTCCTCTAGTATGTCCTCTCAGTGGCTGGACCATTAGATGTCATAATGGGCTTGACATGTCCCTAGGCCCCAATTTTTAACCACATTTCTGGTTGTCCAGTCACAACTCCCCAGGGCTCTACTCTGGAATCCCTCATTTGGTGGGACACCTGAGGTTGAAAAACAAAACAAAACAAATCAACAACAACAGAACAAGTGACTTCTTCCATCCCACAGAATGACCACAAACTCTTTGGACGGGGCCAAACCCCCAGAGAGTAAGACTCATCAATTTCCCATGAAGTCACCCGGAAATCTCACGACCATGAGTGACACGATATCCAGAGAGAAAAACTTGAGCTAGAACCTCACAATCGCCCTTTTTTCATATCCCGAAGATTTCTCCTCATGGTCTGTAGATCAGTCCTGCCATACCTATGACCGGAAACATAAGCCGAGTTTGTGTTTTCAGACAACTGTCCAAAGAGTCCTGGCCTACACACCCTACCTGCTCAGGCCCCTGGAGCCAAACCTGACGACTGTGCTTGCCCTCTCCAAGGGAATTGTATGCCCATTCCAATGGCCTACCCTACTAATAGGATAAACCTCCAAATTCCCTGAGGCCATCCCAATAGTTGTGGCTTCCCAGGACAAACAGCGGCAATCTGGGCCCATCTGAGCACCTACCGGCACTCAGACCCGTAGACTGATGTCCCCAGAGGTAAAAATGTACGAACAGGCCCCTAGGAACCTATCAGATCCGTTGCTTTGGTTTCCAGGCATCTCTCCTCAGAGGCGTGGATTTCAATAACAGCATTGGCTGTTTCTTGACTCACCCATCAGAACAAATCTCATCTACACATGGGAAACTTGCACGATGGAGCTGTGTGAAAGCCTCTCTTTAGGAGAATCCTTCAGGGCCCCAGTGCCACTGCTTCATTCCAAGGTCCCCATAGACACAAAATCATATTAGGACACATGCACGGGAGAGTCCATTTCAACTGAGCCTCCTCGGTTGCTCCCCCAGATCCAGCAGATCTAACCTGTCTTGTTGCTTGGAGACAATTGGAATGCGAGGTGGGCTAACCAGCGATCCATCCTTATAACCCTGCTCGGAATTGTTGTCCTCGAGCCAACCAACAGGTCTCAATTGTCCTGCAGAAGAATCATTGCAGTTGGGAGCTTCTCACAACTCCCATCGTGGGAAAACCCCCATGGCCTCGTGATCCACCGCCCCTTCAAGAAGGGGCCATCAGGGACAGAATGTCCAACCTAAGCGATCGTCTGATCCTCGCCCTGACTTCAGATGCACGAGATCTCGATTCAGGTCTGTAGTATGTGCCTGCCATACACTCACGCAGAATCCTAGGCCTAGCTTGGGTTCTCAGACTTCCGTCCTCAGACTACTTGCCCACAAGCCCTCCAGTTCGGCAATCCAGAACTACAATGCAGCACTCTTCCTGCCTTCCAGAAGAAAAACATTGGCCTCTGGGGCTACCCTGAAACCCCCTATGAGGATCAACCTGCACGGCATTCGGCTGTACCACAAATATATAGGCTGACCGGGGCACTAATGCGCTTTCTGACACAGCCTGACACTGGACCTCCTGGCCGCACCCAGACGGTTTGCCAAACACTGAGCCCATCGGAACCGCCATGGCCTTAGATCGTCATCTCTTCTCAAACTCGGTTTTCAGGCTCAGAAACCTAGACCTTATCTCCAATCACTGCCCGGGTTTAAAAATGATGATGCAGAAATCAGAACTATTTCCCCATGGCAAGAAACCTTGTGGTTGTCATGTTGTCCAAGTTTCAGTTTAGTTGAAACCACCGAGGCCCATGTGGGCCCCGCCAATGCGTGCGGGCCACATTGGTCACAAACACACATTGTGACCCTCAGCATGAGCCCAGTCATCAGGTAAGGCCTCTCAGTGGCTGGATGGAGAGACAGCATATTGGGGCTTGCCATGCCCCTAGGCCCCAATTTTTAACCATATTTCGGGTTGTCCCTTCACTCTTCCCCAGGGCTCTGCTTTGGAATTCCTCTTTTGGTGGCACACCTGAGGTAACAAACCTGAAAGGAGTCCTCCCATCCCACAGATTGTGTAAAAACAATTGGGATCGTGCCAAGTCAACAGATAGCAAGAATCGTCCATGGCCCATGAGGCCTCCCCAACATTCCACGGCCATCGCTGATACAAAATCCAGAGACAAAAGCCTGAGCACGCGCCTCAGACTCGTACATTCTTCATATCCTGAAGAGTTCTTCAGATAAGAACCTACACAGCAGTCGAATGCAACCAAAATATATAGTCTAACCTGGGTACCAATGAACTCTCTGACAACCTGAGGCCGGACCTCGTGACCAACACCCAGACAGCGGACCGCACATTGAGGACATCAGACCCGCCATGGCCTTAGGTCATCATCTCTGCCCTACCTCAGTTTTCAGGCTTCAAAACCTAGACCTTATCTCCAATCACTGCCCAGGGGTGACTGTGATGCAGAAATCAGAACTCTTCCTTACCCATGGCAAGAAACCTTGTGGTTGGCATGTTGTCCAACGTTCAGAGAAGGAGAAACCAGCATTCACCTTGAGGCCCCGCCCATTCTTGAGTGCAACGAGGGCAGAAACACGCATTGTGACCCTCAGCGTGGGTCCTGTCCTCTAGTACGTCCTCTCAGTGGCTGGAACATTAGATGTCATAATGGGCTTGACATGTCCCTAGGCCCCAATTTTTAACCAGATTTCTGGTTGTCCAGTCGCCCCTCCCCAGGACTCTACTCTGGAATCCCTCATTTGGTGGGACACCTGAGGAAGAAAAACAAACAAAACAAATCAACAACAACAGAGCAGCGGACTTCTTCCATCCCACAGAATGACCCCAAACTCTTGGACGGGGACAAACACCCAGAGAGTAAGACTCGTCCAGAGAGTAAGACTCGTCCATTTCCCTTGAAGTCACCCGGAAATTTCACGACCATGAGTGACACGATATCCAGAGACAAAAACTTGAGCATGAGCCTCACACTCGCCATTTTTTCATATCCCGAAGTGTTCTCCTCATGGTCTGTAGATCAGTCCTGCCACACCTATGACACGAAATATAAGCCGAGTTTGTGTTTTCAGACAACTGTCCAAAGAGCCCTGGCCTACACACCCTACAGGCTCAGGCCCCTGGAGCCAAACCTGACGACTGTGCTTGCCCTCTCCAAGGGAATTGTGTGTGCCCATTCCAATTGGCACAACCCTACTAATAGGATAAACCTCCAAAGTCCCTAAGGCCATCCCAATATTTGTGGCTTCCCAGGACAAACAGGGGCAATCTGGGCGCATCTGAGCACCTACTGGCACTCAGTCCCGTAGAGTGATGTCCCCAGAGGTAAAAAGGAACAAACAGGCCCCTAGGCACGTAACGGATCCATTGCTTTGGTTTCCAGGCATCTCTCCTCAGAGGCCTGGATTTCAATAACAGCATATGGCTGTTTCTTGACTCACCCATCAGAACAAATCTAATCTACACATGGGAAACTTGCACGATGGAGCTGTTGAAAGCCTCTCTTTAGGAGAACCCTTCAGGGCCAGTGCCACCGCTTCTTTCCAAGGTCTCCATAGACACAAAATCATATTAGGACACATCCACGGGAGAGTCCATTTCAACTCAGCCCCCTCGGTTGCTCCCCCAGATCCAGCAGATCTAACCTGTCTTGTTGCTTGGAGACAATTCGAATGCGAGGTGGGCTACCCAGCCATCCATCCTTAGAATCCTGCTCGGAATCGTTGTCCTGGAGCCAACCAACATGTCTCAATTGTACTGCAGAAGATTCTTTGCAGTTGGGAGCTTCTCAGAACTCCCATCGTGGGAAAACGCCCATGGCCTCGTGATCCACCCCACCTTCAAGAAGGGGCCATCAGTGACAAAATGTCCAACCTGAGCGATCGTCTGATCCTCGCCCTGCTTTTGATGCACGAGATCTAGATTCAGGTCTGTAGATTTTGCCTGCCAAATCCTCACCCAGAAACCTAGGTCTAGCTTGGGTTCTCAGACTTCCGTCCTCAGACTACTGGCCCATAAGCCCTCCAGTTTGGCAATCCAGAACTACAATGCAGCACTCTGCCTGCCCTCCAGAAGAAAAACATTGCCCTCTGGGGTTACCAGAAACCCCAAATGAGGATCAACCTGCACGCCATTCGGCTCTACCCCAAATATATAGGCTGTCCCGGGCACTAATGCCCTTTATGACACAGCCTGAGCCTGGACCTCCTGGCCCAACCTAGACCGCTGGCCACACACTGAGCACATCGGACCCGCCATGGCCTTAGGTCGTCATCTCTTCTCAACCTCGGTTTTCAGGCTTCAGAACCTAGACCTTATATCCATTCATGGCCCGGGTTTGAAAATGATGCAGAAATCAGAACTCTTTCCCCATGGCAAGAAACCTTGTGGTTGGCATGTTGTCCAAGGTTCAGTGTACTTGAAACCAGTGTGGCCCATGAGGCCCCACCCATGCTTGCGGGCCACATTGGTCACAAACACACATTGTGACCCTCAGCCTGAGACCAGTCCTCAGGTAAGGCCTCTCATTGGCTGGATGGAGATACAGCATTTTGGGCTTGCCATGCCCCGAGGCCCCAATTTTTTAATGTTAGTTCGGGTTGTCCCTTCACTCTTCCTCAGGGCTCTGTCTTGGAATTCCTCTTTTGGTGGGACACCTGAGGTAACAAACCTGAAAGGAGTCCTCCCATCCCACAGATAGACGAAAAACAATTGGGATCGGGCCAAATCCTCAGAGAGCAAGATTCGTCCATGGCCCATGAGGCCTCCCCAACATTTCACGGCCATCGTTGATAAAAAATCCAGAGACAAAAGCCTGAGCACGCGCCTCAGACTCGCTCATTCTTCATATCCTGAGGAGTTCTTCAGATAAGACCTACAGGGCACTCGAAGGCATCCAAAATATATAATCTAACCTGGGCACTAATGCACTGTCTGACAACCTGAGCCTGGACCTCGTGACCAACACCCAGACTGCTGACCGCACACTGAGCACATCAGATTCGCCATGGCCTTAGGTCATCGTCTCTTCCCTACCTCAGTTTTCAGGCTTCACAACCTAGACCTTATCTCCAATCACTGCCCAGGGGTGACTGTGATGCAGAAATCAGAACTCTTCCTTACCCATGGCAAGAAACCTTGTGGTTGGCATGTTGTCCAACCTTCAGTGTAGGAGAAACCAGCATTCACCCTGAGGCCCCGGCCATTCTTGAGTGCGACGAACTTAAACACGCATTGTGACCCTCAGAGTGAGTCCTGTCCTCTAGTATGTCCTCTCAGTGGCTGGACCATTAGATGTCATAATGGGCTTGACATGTCCCTAGGCCCCAATTTTTTAACCAGATTTCTGGTTGTCCAGTCACAACTCCCCAGGGCTCTACTCTGGAATCCCTCATTTGGTGGGACACCTGAGGTTGAAAAACAAAACAAAACAAATCAACAACAACAGAACAAGTGACTTCTTCCATCCCACAGAATGACCACAAACTCTTTGGACGGGGCCAAACCCCCAGAGAGTAAGACTCATCAATTTCCCATGAAGTCACCCGGAAATCTCACGACCATGAGTGACACGATATCCAGAGAGAAAAACTTGAGCTAGAACCTCACAATCGCCCTTTTTTCATATCCCGAAGAGTTCTCCTCATGGTCTGTAGATCAGTCCTGCCATACCTATGACCGGAAACATAAGCCGAGTTTGTGTTTTCAGACAACTGTCCAAAGAGTCCTGGCCTACACACCCTACCTGCTCAGGCCCCTGGAGCCAAACCTGACGACTGTGCTTGCCCTCTCCAAGGGAATTGTATGTGCCCATTCCAATGGCCTACCCTACTAATAGGATAAACCTCCAAATTCCCTGAGGCCATCCCCAATAGTTGTGGCTTCCCAGGACAAACAGCGGCAATCTGGGCCCATCTGAGCACCTACCTGACTCAGACACGTAAACTGATGTCCCCATAGGGAAAAAGGAACTAACAAGCCCCTAGGCACCTATCGGATCCATTGGTTTGGCTTCCAGGCATCTTTCCTTAGAGGCCTGGATTTCAATAACAGCATATGGCTGTTTCTTGACTCACCCATCAGAACAAATCTCATCTACACATGGGAAACCGACACGATGGAGCTGTGTGAAAGCCTCTCTTTAGGAGAACCCTTCATGGCCCCAGTGCTACCGCTTCATTCCAAGTTCTCCATAGACACAAAAATCATATTAGGACACATCCACGGGAGAGTCCATTTCAACTCAGCCTCCTCGGTTGCTCCCCCAGATCCAGCAGATCTAACCTGTCATTGCTTGGAGACAATAGGAATGCGTGGTGCTCTACCCAACCATCCATCCTTAGAACCCTGCTTAGAACTTGTCCTGGAGACAAGCAACAGGTCTCAATTGTCCTGCAGAAGAATCTTTGCAGTTGGGAGCTTCTCACAACTCCCATCGTGGGAAAACCCCCATGGCCTCGTGATCCACCCCCCCTTCAAGAAGGGGCCATCAGGGACAAAATGTCCAACCTGAGCGATCGTCTGATCCTCGGCCTGACTTCAGATGCACGAGATCTCGATTCAGGTCTGTAGATTGTGCCTGCCATATCCTCACCCAGAAACCTAGGCCTATCTTGGTTTCTCGGACTTCCGTCCTCAGACGACTGGCCCACAAGCCCTCCAGTTTGGCAATCCAGAACTACAATGCAGCACTCTGCCTGCCCTCCAGAAGAAAAACATTGCCCTCTGGGGCTACCCAGAAACCCCCAGTGAGGATCAACTTGCACGGCATTCGGCTGTACCCCAAATATATAGGCTGACCTGGGCACTAATGCCCTTTCTGACACAGCCTGAGCGTGGACCTCCTCGCCCCACCCAGACTGCTGGCCGCACACTGAGCACATCGGACCCACCATGGCCTTAGGTCGTCATCTTCTCAACCTCGATTTTCAGTCTTCAGAACCTAGACCTTATCTCCAGTCACGGCCCGGGTTTGAAAATGATGCAGAAATCAGAACTATTTCCCCATGGCAAGAAACCTTGTGGTTGGCATGTTGTCCAAGGTTCAGTGTAGTTGAAACCAGTGTGGCCCATGAGGCCCCTCCCATGCTTGCGGGCCACATTGGTCACAAACACACATTGTGACCTTCAGCCTGAGCCCAGTCCTCAGGTAAGGCCTCTCTGTGGCTGTATCTAGAGACAGCATATTGTGCTTGCCATGCCCCTAGGCCCCAATTTTTAACCATAGTTCGGGTTGTCCCTTCACTCTTCCCCAGGGCTCTGCTTTGGAATTCCTCTTTTGGTGGGACACCTGAGGTAACAATCCTGAAAGGAGTCCTCCTATCCCACAGATTGACGAAAAACAATTGGGATCTGGCCAAATACACAGCAAGCAAGATTCGTCCATGGCCATGAGGCCTCCCCAACATTCCACGGTCATCGCTGATACAAAATCCTAGCATGCGCCTCAGACTCGCTCATTCTTCATATCCTGAAGAGTTCTTCAGATAAGAACCTACAAGGCACTCGAATGCACCCCAAATATATAGTCTAACCTGGACACTAATGCACTGTCTGACAACCTGAGCCCGGACCTCGTGACCAACACCCAGACAGCTGACCGCACACTGAGCTCATGAGACCCAACAAGGCCTTAGGTCATCATCTCTTCCCTACCTCAGATTTCAGGATTCAGAACCTAGACCTTATCTCCAATCACTGCCAAGGGGTGACTTTGATGCAGAAATCAGAACTCTTTCTTACCCATGGCAAGAAATCTTGTGGTTGGCATGTTGTCCAACGTTCAGTGTAGGAGAAACCAGCATTCACCCTGAGGCCCCCCCCAATTCTTGAGTGCGACGAGACATAAACACGCATTGTGACCCTCAGCGTGAGTCCTTTCCTCTAGTACGTCCTCTCAGAGGCGGGACCATTAGATGTCATAATGGGCTTGACATGTCCCTAGGCCCCAATTTTTAACCAGATTTCTGGTTGTCCAGGCGCCCCTCCCCAGGGCTCTACTGTGGAATCCCTCAATTGGTGGGACACTTGAGTGTGAAAAACAAAACAAAACAAATCAACAACAACAGAACAACGGACTTCTTCCATCCCACAGAATGACCCCAAACTCTTTGGACGGGGCCAACCCCCAGAGAGTAAGACTCGTCCATTTCCCATGAAGTCACCCAGAAATTTCACGACCACGGGTGACACGATATCCAGAGAAAAAAACTTGATCAAGAGCCTCACACTCGCCCTTTTTTCATATCCCGAAGAGTTCTCCTCATGGTCTGTAGATCAGTCATGCCATACCTCTGACCCGAAACATAAGCCGAGTTTGTGTTTTCAGACAACTGTCCAAACAGCCCTGGCATACACACCCTACAGGCTCAGGCCCCTGGAGGCAAACCTGAAGACTGTGCTTGCCCTATCCAAGGGAATTGTATGTGCCCATTCCAATGGCCACAACCCTACTAATAGGATAAACCTCCAAAGTCCCTGAGGCCATCGCAATATTTGTGGCTTCCCAGGACAAACAGGGGCAATCTGGGCCCATCTGAGCACCTACCTGCACTCAGACCAGTAGACTGATTTCCCCAGAGGAAAAAAGGAACGAACAGGCCCCTAGGCACCTATCGGATCCATTGCTTTGGTTTCCAGGCATCTCTCCTCAGAGGCCTCGATTTCAATGACAGCATATGGCTGTTTCTTGACTCACCCATAAGAACAAATCTCATCTACACATGGGAAACTTGCACGATGGAGCTGTGTGAAAGCCTCTCTTTTGGAGAACCCTTCAGGGTCCCAGTGCAACCGCTTAATTCCAAGGTCTCCATAGACACAAAATCATATTAGGACACACCACGGGAGAGTCCATTTCAACTCAGCCTCTTCGGTATCTCCCCCATATTGAGCAGATATAACCTGTCTTGTTGCTTGGAGACAATAGGAATGCGAGGTGGGCTACCCCAGCCATCCATCCATAGAACCCTGCTCGGAATCGTTGTCCTGGAGCCAACCAACAGGTCTCAATTGTCCTGCAGAAGAATCTTTGCACTTGGGAGCTTCTCACAACTCCCATGTTGGGAAAACCCCCATGGTCTCGTGATCCAACCCCCTTCAAGAAGGGGAAATCAGGGACAGAATGTCCAACCTGAGGGATCCTCTGATCCTCGCCCTGACTTCAGATGCACGAGATCTCAAATCAGGTCGGTAAATTGTGCCTGCCATATCCTCACTCAGAAACCTAGGCCTAGCTTGGGTTCTCAGACTTTCGTCCTCAGACTACTGGCCCACAAGCCCTCCAGTTTGGCAATCCTGAACTACAATGCAGCACTCTGCCCGCCCTCCAGAAGAAAAACTTTGCACTCGGGGGCTACCCAGAATCCCCAATGAGAATCAACCGGCACGGCATTCGGCTGAACCCCAAATATATAGGCTGACCTGGGCACTAATGCCATTTCTGCCACAGCCTGAGCCTGGACGTCCTGGCCCCACCCAGACAGCTGGCGGCACAATGAGCACATCGGACCAGCCATGGCCTTAGGTCGTCATCTCTTCTCAACCTCACTTTTCAGGCTTCAAACCTAGACTTATCTCCAATCTCTGCCCAGGACTGAAAATGATGCAGAAATCAGAACACTTTCCCCCATGGTAAGAAACCTGGTGGTTGGCATGTTGTCCAAGTTTCAGTGTAGTTGAAACCAGTGTTTCCGATGATGCCCAGCCCATGCTTGCGGGCCACATTGGTCACAAACACACATTGTGACCCTCAGTCTGAGCCCAGACCTCAGGTAAGGCCTCTCAGTGGCTGGATGGAGATACAGCATATTGGGCTTGCCATGCCCCTAGGCCCCAATTTTTAACCATAGTTCGCGTTGTCCCTTCACTCTTCCCCAGGGCTCTGCTTTGGTATTCCTCTTTTGGTGGTACACCTGAGGTAACAAACCTGAAAGGAGTCCTCCCATCCCACAGATTGACGAAAAATAATTGGGATCGAGCCAAATCCACAGAGAGCAAGATTCGTCCCTGGCCCATGAGGCCTCCCCAACATTCCACGGCCATCGATGATACAAAATCCAGAGACAAAAGCCTGAGCACGCGCCTCAGACTCGCTCATTCTTCATATCCTGAAGAGTTCTTCAGATAAGAACCTACACCGCAATCGAATGCACCCAAAATATATAGTCCAACCTGGGCACTAATGCACTGTCTGACAACCTGAACCCGGACATCGTGACCAACACGCAGACAGCTGTCCGCACACTGAGCACATCAGACCTGCCATGGCCTTAGGTCATAATCTCTGCCCTACCTCAGTTTTCAGGCTTCAGACCTAGACCTTATCTCCAATCACTGCCCAGGGGTGACTCTGATGCAGAAATCAGAACTGTTCCTTACCCATGGCAAGAAACCTGTGGTTGGCATGTTGTCCAACGTTAAGTGTAGGAGAAACCAGCATTCACCCTGAGGCCCCGACCATTCTTGAGTGCGACGAGGGAATAAACACGCATTGTGACCCTCAGCCTGAGTCCTGTCCTCTAGAACGTCCTCTCAGTGGCTGGACCATTAGATGTCATAATGGGCTTCACATGTCCCTAGGCCTCAGTTTTTAACCAGATTTCTGGTTGTCCAGTCGCCCCTCGCCAGGGTCTATACTCTGGAATCCCTCATCTGGTGGGACACCTGATGTTGATAAACAAAACAAACAAATCAACAACAACAGAACAACGGCCTTCTTCCATCCCACAGAATGACCCCAAAGTCTTTGGACGGGGCCACACTCCCAGAGAGTTAGACTCGTCCTTTTCCCATGAAGTCACCCGGAAATTTCACGACCATGGGTGACACGATATCCAGAGACAAAAACTTGAGCAAGAGCCTCACACTCGCCCTTTTTTCATATCCCGAAGAGTTCTCCTCATGGTCTGTAGATCAGTCCTGCCATACCTATGACCGGAAACATAAGCCGAGTTTGGGTTTTCAGACAACTGTCCAAACAGCCCAGGCCTACACACCCTACAGGCTCAGGCCGCTGGAGCCAAACCTGACGACTGTGCTTGCCCTCTCCAAGGGAATTGTAAGTGACCATTCGAATGGCCACAACACTACTAATAGGATAAATCTCCAAAGTCCCTGAGGCCATCCCAATATTTGGGGCTTCACAGGACAAACAGGGGCAACCTGGGCCCATCTGAGGACCTACCTGCACTCAGAACCGTAGACTGATGAACCCAGAGGTAAAAAGGAACGAACAGGCCCCTAGGCACCTACTGGATCCATTGGTTTGGCTTCCAGGCATCTCTCCTCAGAGGCCAGGATTACAGTAACAGCATATGGCTGTTTATTGACTCACCCATCAGAACAAATCTCATCTACACATGGGAAACTTGCACGATGGAGCTGGGTGAAAGCCTTCTTTAGGAGAACCCTTCAGGGCCCCAGTGCTACCGCTTCATTCCAAAGTTTCCATAGACACAAAATCATACTAGGACACATCCACGGCAAAGTCCATTTCAACTCAGCCTCCTCGGTTGCTCCCCCAGATCCAGCAGATCTAACCTGTCTTGTTGCTTGGAGAGAATTGGAATGCGAGGTGGGCTACCCAGACATCCATCCTTAGAACCCTGCTCGGAATCGTTGTCCTGGAGCCAACCAACCGGTCTCAAATGTCCTGCAGAAGAAACTTTGCAGTTGGGAGCTTCTCAGAACTCCCATCTTGGGAAAACCCCCATGGCCTCGTGATCCACAGCACCTTCAAGAAGGGGCATCAGGGACAGAATATCCAACCTGAGTGATCGTCTGATCTTTGCCCTGACTTCAGACGCACAAGATCTCGATTCAGGTCTGTTGATTGTGCCTGCCATATCCTCACTCAGAAAACCTAGGCCTAGCTTTGGTTCTCAGAATTCTGTCCTCAGACTACTGGCCCACAAGCCCTCCAGTTTGGCAATCTAGAACTACAATGCAGCTCTCTGCCTGCCCTCCAGAAGAAAAGCATTGCCCTTGGGGCTACCCAGAAACCCCCAATGAGGATCAACCTGCCTGGCTTTCGGGTCTACCCCCAAATGTATACGCTGATCTGGGCACTAATGCCCTTTCTGACACAGCCTGAGCCTGGACCTCCTGGCCCCACCCAGACAGCTGGCCGCACACTGAGCACATAGGACCCGCGATGGCCTTAGGACGTCATCTCTTCTCAAGCTCAATTTTCAGGCTTCAGAACCTAGACCTTATCTCCAATCACGGCCCAGGTTGGAAAATGATGTAGAAATCAGAACTCTTTCCCCATGGCAAGAAACCTTGTGGTTGGAATGTTGTCCAAGGTTCAGTGTAGTTGAAACCAGTGTGGCCCATGAGTCCCCACCCATGCTTGCGGGCCAATTTGGTCACAAACAAACATTGTGACCCTCAGCCTGAGCCCAGTCCTCAGGTAAGGCCTCTCAATGGCTGGATGGAGAGACATCATATTGGGCTTGCCATGCCCCTAGGCCCCAATTTTTAACCATAATTCGGGTTGTCCCTTCAGTCTTCCCCAGGGCTGTGCTTTGGAATTCCTCTTTTAGTGGGACAACTGAGGTAACAAACCTGAAAGGAGTCCTCCCATCCCACAGATTGACGAAAGCAATTGGGATCGGGAGAAGTCCACAGAGAGCAAGATTCGTCCATGGCCCATGAGGCCTCCCCAATATTCCACGGCCATCTTTGATACAAAATCCAGATTCAAAAGACTGAGCACGCGCCTCAGACTCGCTCATCCTCATATCCTTAAGAGTTCTTCAGATATGAACCTACACGGCGCTCGAATACACCCAAATTTTATAGTCTAATCTGGGCACTGTTTGCCAAACTGGAGGGCTTGTGGGCACTGTCTGACAACCTGAGCAAGGACCACGTGACCAACACCCAGACAGCTGACCGCACACTGAGCACATCAGACCCGCCATGGCCTTAGGTCATCATCTCTTCCCTACCTCAGTTTTCAGGCTTCAGAACCTAGACCTTATCTCCAATTACTGCCCAGGGGTGACTGTGATGAAGAAATCAGAACTCTTCCTTACCCATAGCAAGAAACCTTGTGGATGGCATGTTGTCCAACGTTCAGTGAAGGAGAAACCAGCATTCACCCTGAGGCCCCGGCCATTCTTGAGTGCGACGAAGGCATAAACACGCATTGTGACCCTCAGCGTGAGTCCTGTACTCTCGTACGTCCTCTCAGTGGCTGGACCATTAGATGTCATAATGTTCTTAACATGTCCCTAGGCCCCAAATTTTGACCATATTTCTGGTTGTCCAGTCGCCCCTCCCCAGGGCTCTACTCTGGAATCCCTCATTTGGTGGGACACCTGAGGTTGAAAAACAAAACAAAACAAATCAACAACAACAGAACAACGGACTTCTTCCATCCCACAGAATGACCCCAAACTCTTTGGACGGTGCCAAACCCCCAGAGAGTAAGACTCTTCCATTTCCCATGAAGTCACCCGGAAATTTCACGACCATGGGTGACACGATATCCAGAGACAAAAACTTGAGCAAGAGCCTCACACTCGCCCTTTTTTCATATCCCGAAGTCTTCGCCTCATGGTCTGTAGATAAGTCCTGACATACCTATGACCCGAAACATAAGCCGAGTTTGTGTTTTCAGACAACTGTCCAAAGCCCTGGCCTACACACCCTACAGGCTCAGGCCCCTGGAGCCAAACCTGACGACTGTGCTTGCCCTCTCCATGGGAATTTTATGTGCCCATTCCAATGGCCACAACCCTACAAAGAGGATAAACCTCCAAAGTCCCTGAGGCCATCCCAATATTTTTGGCTTCCAAGGATAAACAGGGGCAATCAAGGCCCATCTGAGCACCAACCGGCACTCAGACCCGTAGACTGATGACCCCCAGGGGTAAAAAGGAACGAACAGGCCCCTAGGCACCTATCGGATCCATTGCTTTGGTTTCCAGGCATCTCTACTCAGAGGCCTGGATTTCAATAACAGCATATGGCTGTTTCTTGACTCACCCATCAGAACAAATCTCATCTACACATGGGAAACTTGCACGATGGAGGTGTGTGAAAGCCTCTCTTTAGGAGAACCCTTCAGGGCCCCAGTGCCACCGCTTCATTCCAAGGTCTCCATAGACACAAAATCATATTAGGACACAACCACGGGTGAGTCCATTTCAACTGAGCCACCTCGGTAGCTCCCACAGATCCAGCAGATCTAACCTGTCTTTTTGCTTGGAGACAATTGGAAGGCGAGGTGTGCTACCCAGCCATCCATCCTTAGAACCCTGCACAGAAACGTTGTCCTGGAGACAACCAACAGGTCTCAATTGTCCTGCAGAAGAATCTTTGCAGTTGGGAGCTTCTCACAACTCCGATCGTGGGACAAGCCCCATGGCCTCGTGATCCACCCCCCCCTTCAAGAAGGGGCCATCTGGGACATAATGTCCAACCTGAGCGATCGTCTGATCATCGCCCTGACTGCAGATGCACGAGATCTCGATTCAGTTCTGTAGATTGTGCCTGCCATATCCCCACCCAGAAACCTAGGCCTAGCTTGGGTTCTCAGACTTCCGTCCTCAGACTACTGACCCACAAGCCCTCCAGTTTGGCAATCTAGAACTCCAATGCAGCACTCTGCCTGCCCTCCTGAAGAAAAACATTGCCATCTGGGCTACCCAGAAACCCCAAATGAGGATCAACCTGCACGCCATTCGGCTGTACCCCAAATATATAGGCTGACCTGGGCACTAATGCCCTTTCTGACGCAGCTTGAGCCTGGAATTCCTGGCCCCACCCAGACAGCTGGCCACACACTGAGCACATCGGACAGCCTTGGCCTTAGATCGTCATCTCTTCTCAACCTCGGTTTTCAGGCTTCAGAACCTAGACCTTATCTCCAATCACGGCCCAGGTTTGAAAATGATGCAGAAATCAGAACTCTTTCCCCAGGGCAAGAAACGTTGCGGTTGGCATGTTTTCAAAGGTTCAGTGTAGTTGAAACCAGTGTGGCCCATGAGGCCCCGCCCATGCTTTCGGGCCACATTGGTCACAAACACACATTGTGACCCTAAGCCTGAGCCCAGTCCTCAGGTAAGGCCTCTCAGTGGCTGGATGGAGAGACAGCATATTGGGGTTGCCATGCCCCTAGGCCCCAATTTTTAACCGAAGTTCGGGTTGTGTCTTCACTCTTCCCCAGGGCTCTGCTTTGGAATTCCTCTTTTGGTGGGACACCTGAGGTCACAAACCTGAAAGGAGTCCTCCCTTCCCACAAATTGACGAAAAACAATTGGGATCGGGCCAAATCCACAGAGAGCAAGATTCGTCCATGGCCCATGAGGCTTCCCCAACATTCCACGGCCATCGCTGGTACAAAATCCAGAGAAAAAATCCTGAGCACGGCCTCAGACTCGCTCATTCTTCCTATCCCGATGAGTTCTTCAGATCACAACATACACGGCACTCGAATGCACCAAAAATATATAGTCTAACCTGGGCACTAATGCACTGTCTGACAACCTGAGCCCGGACCTCGTGACCAACACCCCGTCAGCTGACTGCACACTGAGCATATCAGACCCGCCATGGCCTTAGGTCATCATCTCTTCCCTACCTCAGTTTTCAGGCTTCAGAACCTAGACCTTATCTCCAATCACTGCCCACGGGGGTCACTGTGATGCAGAAATCAGAACTCTCCTTACCCATGGCAAGAAACCTTGTGTTTGGCATGTTGTCCATCGTTCAGTGAAGGAGAAACCAGCATTCACACTGAGGCCCCGCCCAACCTTGAGTGCCACGAGGGCATAAACACGCATTGTGACCCTCAGCGTGAGTCCTGTCCTCTAGTACGTCCTCTCAGTGGCAGGACCATTAGATGTCATAATGGGCTTGACATGTCCCTAGGCCCCAAATTTTAACCAGATTTCTAGTTGTCCCGTCGCCCCTCCCCTAGGGCTCTACTCTGGAATCCCTCATTTGGTGGGGCTACTGTGGTTGAAAAACAAAACAAAACAAATCAACAACAACAGAACAACGGACTTCTTCCAACCCACAGAAGGACCCCCAAACTCTTTGGACGGGGCCAAAACCCCCAGAGAGTAAGACTCGTCCATTTCCCATGAAGTCACCCGAAAATTTCACGACCATGAGTGACAAGATATCCAGAGACTAAAACTTGAGCAAGAGCCTCACACTCGCCCTTTTTTCATATCCCGAAGTGTTCTCCTCATGGTCTGTATATCAGTCCTGCCATACCTATGACCCGAAACATAAGCCGAGTTTGTGTTTTCAGACAACTGTCCAAACAGCCCTGGCCTACACACTCTACTGGCTCAGGCCCCTGGAGACAAACCTGACGACTGTGCTTGCCCTCTCCAAGGGAATTGTATATGCCCATTCCAATGGCCACAACCCTACTAAGAGGATAAACCTCCAAAGTCCCTGAGGCCATCCCAATATTTGTGGCTTCCCAGGAAAAACAGGGGCAATCTGGGCCCATCTGAGCACCTACCTGCACTCAGAGCCGAAGACTGATGTCCTCTGAGGTAAAAAGGAGTGAACAGGCACCTAGGCATCTATAGGATCCATTGCTTTGGTTTCCAGGCATCTCTCCTCAGAGGCCTGGATTTCAATAACAGCATATGGCTGTTTCTTGACTTACCCATCAGAACAAATCTCATTTACACATGGGAAACTTGCACGATGGAGCTGTGTGAAAGCCTCTCTTTAGGAGTAACCTTCAGGGCCTCAGTGCCACCGCTTCATTCCAAGGTCTCCATAGACAATAAATCATATTAGGACACATCCAGCGGAGAGTCCATTTCAACTGAGCCTCCTCGGTTGCTCCCCCAGATCCAGCAGATCTAACCCGTCTTGTTGCTTGGAGAAATTGGAATGCGAGGTGGGCTACCCAGCCATCCATCCTTAGAACCCTGCTCGGAATCGTTGTCCTGGAGCCAACCAACAGGTCTCAATTGTCCTGCAGAAGAATCTTTGCAGTTTGGAGCTTCTCAGAACTCCCATCGTCAGAAAACCCCCATGGCCTCGTGATCCACCCCCCTTCAAGAAGGGGCCATCAGGGATAGAATGTCCAACCTGAGCGATCATCTGATCCTCGCCCTGACTGCAGATGCACGAGATCTCGATTCAGGTCTGTAGATTGTGCCTGCCATATCCTCACCCACAAACCTAGGCCTAGCTTGGGTTCTCAGACTTCCGTCCTCAGACTACTGGCCCAAAAGCCCTCCAGTTTGGCAATCCAGAACTACAATGCAGCACTCTGCCTGCCCTCCAGAAGAAAAATATTGCCCTCGGGGGCTACCCAGAAACCGCAAATGAGGATCAACCTTCACGCCATTCGGCTCTACCCCAAATACATAGGCTGAATTGGGCATAATGCCCTTTCTGACACAGCCTGAGCCTGGACCTCCAGGCCCCACCCAGACAGCTGGCCGCACGCTGAGCACATCTGACCCGCCTTGGCCTTAGATCGTCATCTTTTCTCAACCTCGGTTTTCAGGCTTCAGAACCTAGACCTTATCTCCAATGACGGCCCGGGTTTGAAAATGATGCAGAAATCAGTACTCTTTCCCTATGGCAAGAAACCTTGTGGTTGGCATGTTGTCCAAGGTTCAGTGTAGTTGAAACCAGTGTGTCCCATGAGGCCCCCGACCATGCTTGCGGGCCACATTGGTCACAAACACACATTGTGACCCCCAGCCTGAGCCCAGTCCTCAGGTAAGGCCTCTCAGTGGCTGGATGGAGAGCCAGAATATTGGGCTTGCCATGCCCCTAGGCCCCAATTTTTAACCATAGTTCGGGTTGTCCCTTCACTCTTCCCCAGGGCTCTGCTTTGGAATTCCTCTTTTGGTGGGACACCTGAGGTAACAAACCTGAAAGGAGTTCTCCCATCCCACAGATTGACGAAAAACAATTGGGAGCGGGCCAAGTCCACAGAGAGCAAGATTCGTTCATGGACCATGAGGGCTCCCCAACATTCCACGGCCATCGCTGATACAAAATCCAGAGACAAAAACCTGAGCACGCGCCTCAGACTCGCTCATTCTTCATATCCTTAAGAGTTCTTCAGATCAGAAACTACACGGCACTCGAATGCTCCCAAAATATATAGTCTAATCTGGGCACTAATGCACTGTCTGACAACCTGAGCCCGGACCTCGTGACCAACACCCAGACAGCTGACCGCACACTGAGCACATCGCACCCGCCATGGCCTTAGGTCATCATCTCTTCCCTACATCAGTTTTCAGGCATCAGAACCTAGACCTTATCTCCAATCACTGCCCACGGGTCACTGTGATTCAGAAATCAGAACTCTTCCTTACCCATGGCTAGAAACCTTGTGGTTGGGCATGTTGTCCAACGTTCAGTGTAGGAGAAAAACCAGCATTCACCCTGAGGACCCGACAATTCTTGAGTGCGACGAGGGCATAAACACGCATTGTGACCCTCAGCGTGAGTCCTGTCCTCTAGTACGTCCTCTCAGTGGCTGGACCATTAGATGTCATAATGGGCTTGACATGTCCCTAGGCCCCAAATTTTAACCAGATTTCTAGTTGTCCCGTCGCCCCTCCCCTAGGGCTCTACTCTGGAATCCCTCATTTGGTGGGACACCTTAGGTTGAAAAACAAAACAAAAAAATCAACAACAACAGAACAACGGACGTCTTCCATCCCACAGAATGACCCCAAACTCTTTGGACGGGGCCAAACCCCCAGAGAGTATGACTCGTCCATTTCCCATGAAGTTACCCGGAAATTTCACGACCATGAGTGACACGATATCCCGAGACAAAAACTTGATCAAGAGCCTCACACTCGCCATTTTTTCAAAACCCGAAGTGTTCTCAAATGGACTGTAGATCTGTCCTGCCATACCTATGACCCGAAACATAAGCCGAGTTTGTGTTTTCAGACAACTATCCAAATCCCTGGCCTACACACCCTACAGGCTCAGGCCCCTGAGGCAAACATGACGACTGTGCTTGCCCTCTCCAAGGGAATTGTATGTGCCAATTCCAATGGCCACAACCCTACTAAGAGTATAAAAAACTCCAAAGTCCCTGAGGCCATCCCAATATTTTGTGGCTTCCCAGGACAAACAGGGGCAATCTAGGCCCATCTGAGCACCTACCGGCACTCAGACCCGTAGACTGATGACCCCAGGGGGAAAAAGGAACGAATAGGCCCCTAGGCACCTATCGGATCCATTGCTTTGGTTTCCAGGCATCTCTCCTCAGAGGCCTGGATTTCAATAACAGCATATGCCTGTTTCTTGACTCACCCATCAGAACAAATCTCATCTACACATGGGAAACTTGCACGATGTAGCTGTGTGAAGGCCTCTCTTTAGGAGAACCCTTCAGGGCCCCAGTGCAACCGCATCATTCCAAGGAGTCCTCCCATCCCACAGATTGACAAAGAACAATTGGGATCGGGCCAAATCCACAGAGAGCAGGATTCGTCCATGGCCCATGAGGCCTCCCCAACATTCCACGGCCATCGCTGATACAAAACCCAGAGACCAAAACCTGAGCACGCTCCTCAGACGGCTCATTCTTCATATCCTGAAGAGTCCTTCAGATAAGAACCTACACGGCACTCGAATGCACCCAAAATATATAGTCTAACCTGGGCACTAATGCACTGTCTGACAACCTGAGCCCGGACCTCGTGATCAACACCCACACAGCTGACCGCACACTGAGCACATCTGACGGGCATGGCCTTAGGTCATCATCTCCTCCCTACGTCAGTTTTCAGGCTTCAGAACCTAGACCTTATCTCCAATCACTGTCCAGGGGTGACTGTGATGCAGAAATCAGAACTCTTACTTTCCCATGGCAATAAAACATGTGGTTGACATGTTGTCCAACGTTCAGTGTAGGAGAAACCAGCATTCACACTGAGGCCCCGCCCATTCTTGAGTGCGACGAGGGCATAAACACGCATTGTGACCCTCAGCGTGAGTCTTGTCCTCTAGTACGTCCTCTAAGTGGCTGAAACATTAGATGTCATAAAGGGCTTGACATGTCCCTAGGCCCCAATTTTTAACCAGATTTCTGGTTGTCCAGTCGCCCCTCCCAAGGGCTGTACTCTGGAATCCCTCATTTTGTGGGACACCTGAGGTTGAAAAACAAAACAAAACAAATCAACAACAACAGAACAACGGACTTCTTCCATCCCACAGAGGACCCCAAACTCTTTGGAAGGGGCCAAACCCCCAGAGAGTAAGACTCGTCCATTTCCCATGAAGTCACCGAAAATTTCACGACCATGATTGACTCAAATACCAAGGACTAAAACTTGAGCAAGAGCCTCACACTCGCCATTTTTTCATATCCCGAAGTGTTCTCCTCATGGTCTGTATATCAGTCCTGCCATACCTATGACCCGAAACATAAGCCGAGTTTGTGTTTTCAGACAACTGTCCAAACAGCCCTGGCCTCCACACCCTACAGGCTCAGGCCCCTGGAGCCAAACCTGACGACTGTGCTTGCCCTCTCCAAGGGAATTGTGTGTGCCCATTCCAATGGCCACAACCCTATTAATAGGATAAACCTCCAAAGTCCCTGAGGCCATCCCAATATTTGTGGCTTCCCAGGAAAAAAGGGGAAATCTGGGCCCATCTGAGCACCTACCGGCACTCAGACCCGTAGACTGATGTGCCCAGAGGTAAAAAGGAACGAACTGGCACCTAGGCACCTATCGGATCCATTGCTTTGGTTTCCAGGCATCTCTCCTCAGAGGCCTGGATTTCAATAACAGCATATGGCTGTTTCTTGACTCACCCATCAGAACAAATCTCATCTACACATGGGGAACTTGCACGATGAAGCTGTATGAAAGCCTCTCTTTAGCAGAACCCTTCAGGGCTCCAGTGCCACCGCTTCATTCCAAGGTCTCCATAGACACTAAATCATATTAGGACACATCCACGGGAGAGTCCATTTCAACTCAGCCTTCTCGGTTGCTCCCCCAGATCCAACAGATCTAACCTGTCATGTTTCTTGGAGACAATTGGAATGCGAGGTGTGCTACCCAGCCATCCATCCTTAGAACCCTGCTCGGAATCGTTGTCCTGGAGCCTACCAACAGGTCTCAATTGTCCTGCAGAAGAATCTCTGCAGTTGGGAGCTTCTCACAACTCCCATCGTGGGAAAACCCCCATGGCCTCGTGATCCACCCCCCCTTCAAGAAGGGGCCATCAGGGACAGAATGTCCAACCTGAGCGATCGTCTGATCCTCGCCCTTACTTCAGATGCACGAGATCTCGATTCAGGTCTGTAGATTGTGCCTGCCATATCCTCACCCAGTAACCTAGGCCTAGCTTGGCTTCTCAGACATCCGTCCTCAGACTACTGGCCCACAAGCCCTCCAGATTGGCAATCCAGAACTACAATGAAGCACTCTGCCTGCCCTCCAGAAGAAAAACATTGCCCTCTGGAGCTACCCAGGGACCCCAAATAAGGATCAACGGGGCACGCCATTCGGCTGTACCCCATATATATAGGCTGACCAGGGCACTAATGCCATTTCTGACATAGCTTGATCCTGGACCTCCTGGCCCCATCCAGACAGCTGGCCGCACACTGAGCTCATCGGACCCATCATGGCCTTAGGTCGTCATCTCTTGTCAACCTCGGTTTTTAGGCTTCAGAAACTAGACCTTATCTCCAATCACGACCCGGGTTTGAAAATGATGCAGAAATCAGAACTCTTTCCCGATGGCAAGAAACCTTGTGGTAGGCTTGTTGTATAATGTTCAGTGTAGTGGATACCAGTGTGTCCAATGAGGCCCCGCCATTGTTCGCGGGCCACATAGGTGGCACACACACATTGTGACCCTCAGCCTTAGCCCAGTCCTCAGGTAAGGCCTCTCAGTGGCTGGATGAAGAGACAGCATACTGGGCTTGCCATGCCCCTAGGCCCCAATTTTTAACAATATTTTGGGTTGTCCCTTCATTCTTCCCCAGGGCTCTGCTTTGGAACTCCTCTTTTGGTGGGACACCTGAGGTAACAACCCTGAAAGGAGTACTCCATCCAACAGATTGACGAAAAACAATTGGGATTGGGCCAAATCCACAGAGAGCAAGATTCGTCCATGGCCCATGAGGCCTCCTCGACATTCCACGGCCATCGCGGACAAAATCCAGAGACAAAAGCCTGAGCAAGCGCCTCAGACTCGCACTATCTTCATATCCTGAAGATGTCTTCTCATGGTTTGTAGATCGGGCCTGCCATACCTACGTCCCCAAACATAAGCTGAGTTTGTGTTTTGAGACTTCTGTCCTCAAAGTCCTGGGCCACACACCATCCAGGCTGGGGACCCTTGAGCCACACATTAGGACTGTGCCTACCCAATCCATGGGAATTCTGCCCATTCCATTGTCCAAAATCGTACATATTAGGAGAACCTTCCAAAGTCTCTGAGGCCATCCCAATAGTATAGGTCGCTCGGGACAAAAAAGGAGAGTCTGTCACCAGCTGAGCATCTACCTCCACTCATACCCTAGATGGATGTCCCCAGAGAAGAAGATTGAACCAGACAGGACCCTAGGCCAAAATCGGATCCATTGCTTTGGTTTACAGGCATGTCTCCTCAAAACCCTGGATTCCAATACCAGCATTGGGGTTTTTCTGAGGCACTCATCAGAACCAAACTCGTCTCCACAAGGAAACTTGTGCATGGGAGCTATGTCAAAAGCTTAGGAGAATACATCCGGGTCCCGGTGCCACCGCCCCATTCCAAGGCCCTCATGGACACAAACACACATTAGACCCATCCTCAGGAAAGTCCATTTCAACCCAGCCACCCCGGTTGCTCCCGCAGAGCCATCAGATCTAAACTGTCTTGTCGCTAGGAGACAATTGGAATGCGAGGTGGGCTTCCCAGGCATCCATCCTCGAACGTTGGTCTGGACTCATCCATATGGGATGTCCTGGAGCTGTCCAACAGGTCTCAAATGTCCCGCAGAAGGAATCCTTGGAGGGGGCATCCCACAACTCCCAACGTGGGAAAACCTCCACGGCCTCGAGATTCGTCTCCCTTTATGAAGGGGCCGTCATGAACAGAAAATCCAAGCTGAGCCAACGTCTGATCCTCGCTCTGACTTCAGATGCATGAGATATTGCTTCAGATCTTCAGGGGGTACATGCCGTGCCCTCGCCCTGAAACCCAAGTCTAGCTGTCCCTAGGACCCAATTTTAACCAGATTTCTGGTTGTCCAATCGCCCCTCCCCAGGGCTCTACTCTGGAATCCCTCATTTGGTGGGACCCCTGAGTTTGAAAAACAAAACAAAACAACAACAACAACAAAAAAAAAAACCGACTTCTTCCGTCCCACAGAATGACGCCAAACTCTTTGGATTGGGCCAAACCCCCAGGGAGTAAGACTCGTCCATTTCCCATGAAGTCACCCGGAAATTTCATGACCATGAATGGCATGATATCCAGAGATAAATACTTGAGCAAGAGCCTCACACTCGCCCTTTTTTCATATCCTGAAGAGTTCTACTCATGGACTGGGGATCAGTCCTGCCATACCTATGACCCGAAACATAAGCCGAGTTTGTGTTTTCAGACAACTGTCCAAACAGCCCTGGCCTACACACCCTACAGGCTCAGGCCCCTGGAGCCAAACCTGACGACTCTGCTTGCCCTCTCCAAGGGAATTGTGTGTGCCCATTCCAATGGCCATAACCCTATTAATAGGATAAACCTCCAAAGTCCCTGAGGCCATCCCAATATTTTTGGCTTCCCAGGAAAAACAGGGGCAATCTGGGCCCATCTGAGCACCTACCAGCACTCAGACCCGTAGACTGATGTGCCCAGAGGTAAAAAGGAACGAACTGGCACCTAGGCACCTATGGGATCCATTGCTTCGGTTTCCAGGCATCTCTCCTCAGAGGCCTGGATTTCAATAACAGCATATGGCTGTTTCTTGACTCACCCATCAGAACAAATCTCATCTACACATGGGGAACTTGCACGATGGAGCTGTATGAAAGCCTCTCTTTAGCAGAACCCTTCAGGGCTCCAGTGCCACCGCTTCATTCCAAGGTCTCCATAGACACTAAATCATATTAGGACACATCCACGGGAGAGTCCATTTCAACTCAGCCTTCTCGGTTGCTCCCCCAGATCCAACAGATCTAACCTGTCATGTTTCTTGGAGACAATTGGAATGCGAGGTGTGCTACCCAGCCATCCATCCTTAGAACCCTGTTCAGAATCGTTGTCCTGGAGCCTACCAACAGGTCTCAATTGTCCTGCAGAAGAATCTCTGCAGTTGGGAGATTCTCACAAATCCCATCGTGGGAAAACCCCCATGGTCTCGTGATCCACCCCCCCTTCAAGAAGGGGCCATCAGGGACAGAATGTCCAACCTGAGCGATCGTCTGATCCTCGCCCTTACTTCAGATGCACGAGATCTCGATTCAGGTCTGTAGATTGTGCCTGCCATAATCTCACCCAGTAACCTAGGCCTAGCTTGGCTTCTCAGACATCCGTCCTCAGACTACTGGCCCACAAGCCCTCCAGTTTGGCAATCCAGAACTACAATGAAGCACTCTGCCTGCCCTCCAGAAGAAAAACATTGCCCTCTGGAGCTACCCAGGAACCCCAAATAAGGATCAACGGGGCACGCCATTCGGCTGTATCCCATATATATAGGCTGACCAGGGCACTAATGCCATTTCTGACATAGCTTGATCCTGGACCTCCTGGCCCCATCCAGACAGCTGGCCCCACACTGAGCCCATCGGACCCGTCATGGCCTTAGGTCGTCATCTCTTGTCAACCTCGGTTTTTAGGCTTCAGAACCTAGACCTTATCTCCAATCACAGCCCGGGTTTGAAAATGATGCAGAAATCAGAACTCTTTCCCGATGGCAAGAAACCTTGTGGTAGGCTTGTTGTATAATGTTCAGTGTAGTGGATACCAGTGTTTCCAATGAGGCCCCGCCATTGCTCGCGGGCCACATAGGTGGCAAACACACATTGTGACCCTCAGCCTTAGCCCAGTCCTCAGGTAAGGCCTCTCAGTGGCTGGATGAAGAGACAGCATATTGGGCTTGCCATGCCCCTAGGCCCCAATTTTTAACAACAGTTCGGGTTGTCCCTTCACTCTTCCCCAGGGCTCTGCTTTGGAACTCCTCTTTTGGTGGGACACCTGAGGTAACAACCCTGAAAGGAGTACTCCATCCAACAGATTGACGAAAAACAATTGGGATTGGGCCAAATCCACAGAGAGCAAGATTCGTCCATGGCCCATGAGGCCTCCTCAACATTCCACGGCCATCGCTGAAACAAAATCCAGAGACAAAAAGCTGAGCAAGCGCCTCAGACTCGCACTATCTTCATATCCTGAAGATGTCTTCTCATGGTTTGTAGATCGGGCCTGCCATACCTACGTCCCCAAACATAAGCTGAGTTTGTGTTTTGAGACTTCTGTCCTCAAAGTCCTGGGCCACACACCATCCAGGCTGGGGACCCTGGAGCCACACATTAGGACTGTGCCTACCCAATCCATGGGAATTCTGCCCATTCCATTGTCCAAAATCGTACAAATTAGGAGAACCCTCCAAAGTCTCTGAGGCCATCCCAATAGTATAGGTCGCCCGGGACAAAAAAGGTCAGTCTGTCGCCAGCTGAGCATCTACCTCCACTCATACCCTAGATGGATGTCCCCAGAGAAGAAGATTGAACCAGACAGGACCCTAGGCCAAAATCGGATCCATTGCTTTGGTTTAAAGGCATGTCTCCTCAAAATCCTGGATTCCAATACCAGCCTTGGGGTTTTCCTGAGGCACCCATCAGAACAAACCTCGTCTCCACAAGGAAACTTGTGCATGGGAGCTATGTCAAAAGCTTAGGAGAATACTTCAGGGTCCCGGTGCCACCGCCCCATTCCAAGGCCCTCATGGACACAAACACACATTAGACCCATCCTCAGGAAAGTCCATTTCAACTCAGCCACCCCGGTTGCTCCCGCAGAGCCATCAGATCTAAACTGTCTTGTCGCTAGGAGACAATTGGAATGCGAGGTGGGCTTCCCAGGCATCCATCCTCGAACGTTGGTCTGGACTCATCCATATGGGATGTCCTGGAGCTGTCCAACAGGTCTCAATTGTCCCGCAGAAGGAATCCTTGGAGGGGGCATCCCACAACTCCCAACGTGGGAAAAACTCCACGGCCTCGAGATTCGTCTCCCTTTATGAAGGGGCCGTCATGAACAGAAAATCCAAGCTGAGCCAACGTCTGATCCTCGCTCTGACTTCAGATGCATGAGATATTGCTTCAGATCTTCAGGGGGTACATGCCGTGCCCTCGCCCTGAAACCCAAGTCTAGCTGTCCCTAGGACCCAATTTTAAACCAGATTTCTGGTTGTCCAATCGCCCCTCCCCAGGGCTCTACTCTGGAATCCCTCATTTGGTGGGACCCCTGAGTTTGAAAAACAAAATAAAACAACAACAACAACAACAAAAAAAACCGACTTCTTCCATCCCACAGAATGACCCCAAACTCTTTGGATTGGGCCAAACCCCCAGGGAGTAAGACACGTCCATTTCCCATGAAGTCACTCGGAAATTTCATGACCATGAATGGCATGATATCCAGAGATAAATACTTGAGCAAGAGCCTCACACTCGCCCTTTATTCATATCCTGAAGAGTTCTACTCATGGACTGGGGATCAGTCCTGCCATACATATGACCCGAAACATAAGCTGAGTTTGTGTTTTCAGACAACTGTCCAAACAGCCCTGGCCTACACACCCTACAGGCTCAGGCCCCTGGAGCCAAACCTGACGACTGTGCTTGCCCTCTCCAAGGGAATTCTGTGTGCCCATTCCAATGGCCATAACCCTTTTAATGGATAAACCTCCAAATTCCCTGAGGCCATCCCAATATTTGTGGCTTCCCAGGAAAAACAGGGGCAATCTGGGCCCATCTGAGCACCTACCAGCACTCAGACCCGTAGACTGATGTGCCCAGAGGTAAAAAGGAATGAACTGGCACCTAATAATCTATCGGATCCATTGCTTCGGTTTCCAGGCATCTCTCCTCAGAGTCCTGGATTTCAATAACAACATATGGCTGTTTCTTGACTCACCCATCAGAACAAATCTCATCTACACATGGGGAACTTGCACGATGGAGCTGTATGAAAGCCTCTCTTTAGCAGAACCCTTCAGGGCTCCAGTGCCACCGCTTCATTCCAAGGTCTCCATAGACACAAAATCATATTAGGACACATCCACGGGAGAGTCCATTTCAACTCAGCCTTCTCGGTTGCTCCCCCAGATCCAACAGATCTAACCTGTCATGTTGCTTGGAGACAATTGGAATGCGAGGTGTGCTACCCAGCCATCCATCCTTAGAACCCTGTTCAGAATCGTTGTCCTGGAGCCTACCAACAGGTCTCAATTGTCCTGCAGAAGAATCTCTGCAGTTGGGAGCTTCTCACAACTCCCATCGTGGGAAAACCCCCATGGCCTCGTGATCCACCCCCCCTTCAAGAAGGGGCCATCAGGGACAGAATGTCCAACCTGAGCGATCGTCTGATCCTCGCCCTTACTTCAGATGCACGAGATCTCGATTCAGGTCTGTAGATTGTGCCTGCCATATCCTCACCCAGTAACCTAGGCCTAGCTTGGCTTCTCAGACATCCGTCCTCAGACTACTGGCCCACAAGCCCTCCAGATTGGCAATCCAGAACTACAATGAAGCACTCTGCCTGCCCTCCAGAAGAAAAACATTGCCCTCTGGAGCTACCCAGGTACCCCTAATAAGGATCAACGGGGCACGCCATTCGGCTGTACCCCATATATATAGGCTGACCAGGGCACTAATGCCATTTCTGACATAGCTTGATCCTGGACCTCCTGGCCCCATCCAGACAGCTGGCCGCACACTGAGCTCATCGGACCCATCATGGCCTTAGGTCGTCATCTCTTGTCAACCTCGGTTTATAGGCTTCAGAACCTAGACCTTATCTCCAATCACGGCCCGGGTTTGAAAATGATGCAGAAATCAGAACTCTTTCCCGATGGCAAGAAACCTTGTGGTAGGCTTGTTGTATAATGTTCAGTGTAGTGGATACCAGTGTGTCCAATGAGGCCCCGCCATTGCTCGCGGGCCACATAGGTGGCAAACACACATTGTGACCCTCAGCCTTAGCCCAGTCCTCAGGTAAGGCCTCTCAGTGGCTGGATGAAGAGACAGCATATTGGGCTTGCCATGCCCCTAGGCCCCAATTTTTAACAACAGTTCGGGTTGTCCCTTCACTCTTCCCCAGGGCTCTGCTTTGGAACTCCTCTTTTGGTGGGACACCTGAGGTAACAACCCTGAAAGGAGTACTCCATCCAACAGATTGACGAAAAACAATTGGGATTGGGCCAAATCCACAGAGAGCAAGATTCGTCCATGGCCCATGAGGCCTCCTCAACATTCCACGCCCATCGCTGAAACAAAATCCAGAGACAAAAGCCTGAGCAAGCGCCTCAGACTCGCACTATCTTCATATCCTGAAGATGTCTTCTCATGGTTTGTAGATCGGGCCTGCCATACCTACGTCCCCAAACATAAGCTGAGTTTGTGTTTTGAGACTTCTGTCCTCAAAGTCCTGGGCCACACACCATCCAGGCTGGGGACCCTGGAGCCACACATTAGGACTGTGCCTACCCAATCCATGGGAATTCTGCCCATTCCATTGTCCAAAATCGTACAAATTAGGAGAACCCTCCAAAGTCTCTGAGGCCATCCCAATAGTATAGGTCGCCCGGGACAAAAAAGGTCAGTCTGTCGCCAGCTGAGCATCTACCTCCACTCATACCCTAGATGGATGTCCCCAGAGAAAAGATTGAACCAGACAGGACCCTAGGCCAAAATCGGATCCATTGCTTTGGTTTAAAGGCATATCTCCTCAAAATCCTGGATTCCAATACCAGCCTTGGGGTTTTCCTAGGCACCCATCAGAACAAACCTCGTCTCCACAAGGAAACTTGTGCATGGGAGCTATGTCAAAAGCTTAGGAGAATACATCCGGGTCCCGGTGCCACCGCCCCATTCCAAGGCCCCCATGGACACAAACACACATTAGACCCATCCTCAGGAAATTCCATTTCAACTCAGCCACCCCGGTTGCTCCCGCAGAGCCATCAGATCTAAACTGTCTTGTCGCTAGGAGACAATTGGAAAGCGAGGCGGGCTTCCCAGGCATCCATCCTCGAACGTTGGTCTGGACTCATCCATATGGGATGTCCTGGAGCTGTCCAACAGGTCTCAATTGTCCCGCAGAAGGAATCCTTGGAGGGGGCATCCCACAACTCCCAACGTGGGAAAACCTCCACGGCCTCGAGATTCGTCTCCCTTTATGAAGGGGCCGTCATGAACAGAAAATCCAAGCTGAGCCAACGTCTGATCCTCGCTCTGACTTCAGATGCATGAGATATTGCTTCAGATCTTCAGGGGGTACATGCCGTGCCCTCGCCCTGAAACCCATGTCTAGGTGTCCCTAGGACCCAATTTTAACCAGATTTCTGGTTGTCCAATCGCCCCTCCCCAGGGCTCTACTCTGGAATCCATCATTTGGTGGGACCCCTGAGTTTCAAAAACAAAACAAAACAAAACAACAACAACAAAAAATCGACTTCTTCCGTCCCACAGAATGACCCCAAACTCTTTGGATTGGGCCAAACCCCCAGGGAGTAAGACTCGTCCATTTCCCATGAAGTCACCCGGAAATTTCATGAACATGAATGGCATGATATCCAGAGATAAATACTTGAGCAAGAGCCTCACACTCGCCCTTTTTTCATATCCTGAATAGTTCTACTCATGGACTGGGGATCAGTCCTGCCATACCTATGACCCGAAACATAAGCCGAGTTTCTGTTTTCAGACAACTGTACAAACAGCCCTGGCCTACACACCCTACAGGCTCAGGCCCCTGGAGCCAAACCTGACGACTGTGCTTGCCCTCTCCAAGGGAATTCTGTGTGCCCATTCCAATGGCCATAACCCTATTAATAGGATAAACCTCCAAATTCCCTGAGGCCATCCCAATATTTGTGGCTTCCCAGGAAAAACAGGGGTAATCTGGGCCCATCTGAGCACCTACCAGCACTCAGACCCGTAGACTGATGTGCCCAGAGGTAAAAAGGAACGAACTGGCACCTAGGAACCTATCGGATCCATTGCTTCAGTTTCCAGGCATCTCTCCTCAGAGGCCTGGATTTCAATAACAACATATGGCTGTTTCTTGACTCACCCATCAGAACAAATCTCATCTACACATGGGGAACTTGCACGATGGAGCTGTATGAAAGCCTCTCTTTAGCAGAACCCTTCAGGGCTCCAGTGCCACCGCTTCATTCCAAGGTCTCCATAGACACAAAATCATATTAGGACACATCCACGGGAGAGTCCATTTCAACTCCGCCTTCTCGGTTGCTCCCCCAGATCCAACAGATCTAACCTGTCATGTTGCTTGAAGACAATTGGAATGCGAGGTGTGCTACCCAGCCATCCATCCTTAGAACCCTGCTCGGAATCGTTGTCCTGGAGCCAACCAACAGGTCTCAATTGTACTGCAGAAGAATCTTTGCAGTTGGGAGCTTCTCACAACTCCCATCTTGGGAAAACCGCCATGGCCTCGGATCCACCCCACCTTCAAGAAGGGGCATCAGGGACAGAATGTCCAACCTGAGCGATCGTCTGATCCTCACCCTGACTTCAGACACACGAGATCTCGATTCAGGTCTGTAGATTGTGCCTCCCATGTCCTCACCCAGAATTCCAGGACTAGCTTGGTTTCTCAGACTTCCGTCCTCAGACTACTGGCCCACAAGCTCTCCAGTTTGGCAATCCAGAACTAAAATGTAGCACTCTGCATGGCATCCGGAAGAAAAACATTGCGCTCTGGGGCTACTTAGAAACCCCCAATGAGGATCGACCTGCACGGCATTTGGCTCTACCCCAAATATATAGGCTGACCTGGGCACTAATGTCCTTTCTGACACAGCTTAAACCTGGACCTCCTGGCCCCACCCAGACAGCTGGCCGCACACTGAGCACATCGTACCCGCCATGGCCTTAGGTCGTCATCTCTTCTCAACCTCGGTTTTCAGGCTTCAGAACCTAGACCTTATCTCCAATCACAGCCCGGGTTTGAAAATGATGCAGAAAGCAGAACTCTTTCCCCATGGCAAGAAATCTTGTGGTTGGCATGTTTTCCAAGGTTCAGTGTAGTTGAAACCAGTGTGGCCCATGATGCCCCGCCCATGCTTGCGGGCCACATTGGTCACAAACACACATTGTGACCCTCAGCCTGAGAAGAGTCTTCAAGTAAGGCCTCTCAGTGGCTGGATGGAGAGACAGCATATTGGGCTTGCCATGCCCCTAGGCCCCAATTTTTAACCTTAGTTCAGGTTGTCCCTTCACTCTTCCCCAGGGCTCTGCTTTGGAATTCCTCTTGTAGTGGGACACCTGAGGTAACAAACCTGAAAGGAGTCCTCCCATCCCACAGATTGACGAAAAACAATTGGGATCGGGCCAAATCCACAGAGAGCAAGATTCGTCCAAAGCCCATGAGGCCTCGCCAACATTCAACGGCCATTGCTGATACAAAATCCAGAGACAAAAGACTGAGCACGCGCCTCAAACACGCTCATTCTTCCTATGCTGAAGAGTTCTTCAGATAAGAACCTACACGGCACTCGAATGCACCCAAAATATATAGTCTAACCTGGGCACTAATGCACTGTCTGACAACCTGAGCACGGACCTCGTGACCAACACCCAGACAGCTGACCGCACACTGAGCACATCAGACCCGCCATGGCCTAAGGTCATCATATCTTCCCTACCTCAGTTTTCAGGCTTCAGAACCTAGACCTTATCTCTAATTATAGCCCAGGGGTGACTGTGATGCAGAAATCAGAACTCTTCTTACCCATGGCAAGAAACCTTGGGGTTGGCATGTTGTCCAACGTTCAGTGTAGGAGAAACAAGCATTCAGCCTGAGGCCCCGCCCATTCTTGAGTGCGACGAGGGCATAAACCTGCATTGTGACCCTCAGCGTGAGTCCTGTCCTCTAGTACGTCCTCTAAGTGGCTGGATCATTAGATGTCATAATGGGCTTCACATGTCCCTAGGCCCCAAATTTAAACCAGTTTTCTGGTTGTCCAATCGCCCCTCCCCATGGCTCTACTCTGGAATCCCTCATTTGGTGAGGTTTGAAAAACCAAACCAAACAAAAAAAAAAAAAAAAAAAAAAAAAAAAAAAACGGACTTCTTACATCCCACAGAATGACCCCACACTCTTTGGACTGGGCCAAACCCCCAGAGAGTAAGACTCGTCCATTTCCCATGAAGTCACCCGGAAATTTCACGACCATGGGTGACACGATATCCCGAGAGAAAAACTTGAGCAAGAGCCTCACACTCGCCCTTTTTTCATATCCCGAAGAGTTCTCCTCAAGGTCTGTAGATCAGTCCTGCCACACCTATGACCCGAAACATAAGCCGAGTTTCTCTTTTCAGACAACTGTCCAAACAACCCTGGCCTACAGACCCTATAGGCTCAGGCCCCTGGAGCCAAACCTGACTACTGTTTTAGCCCTTTCCAAGGAAATTGTATGTGCCCATTCCAAGGCCACAACCCTACTAATAGGATAAACCTCCAAGTCCCTGAGGCCATCGCAATATTTGTGGCTTTCCAGGACAAACAGGGGCAATCTGGGCCCATCTGAGCACCTACCTGCACTCAGACCAGTAGACTGATGTCGCCAGAGGTAAAAAGGAAGGAACGTGTCCCTAGGCACATATCGGATCCATTGATTTGGTTTCCAGGCATCTCTCCTCAAAGGCCTGGATTTCAATAACAGCATATGGCTGTTTCTTGACTCACCCATCAGAACAAATCTCATCTACACATGGGAAACTTGCACGATGGAGCTGTGTGAAAGCCTCTCTTAGGAGAACCCTTCAGGGCCCCAGTGCCACCGCTTCATGCCAAGGTCTACATAGACACAAAATCATATTATGACACATCCATGGGAGAGTCCATTTCAACTCAGCCTCCTCGGTTGCTCCCCCAGATCCAGCAGTTCTAACCTGTCTTGTTGCTTGGAGACAATTGGAATGCGAGGTGGGCTACCCAGCCATCCATCCTTAGAACCCTGCTCGAAATTGTTGTCCTGGAGCCAACCAACAGGTCTCAATTGTCCTGCAGAAGAATCTTTGCAGTTTGTAGCTTCTCACAACTCCCATCGTGGGAAAACCCCCATGGCCTCGTGATCCACCCCCCCCTTCAGGAAGGGGCCATCAGGGACAGAATGTCCAACCTGAGCGATAGTCTGATCCTCGGCCTGACTTCAGATGCACGAGATCTCGATTCAGATCTGTAGATTGTGCCTGCCATATTCTTACCCAGAAACCTAGACCTAGCTTAGGTTCTCACACTTCCGTCTTCAGACTACTGGCCCACAAGCCCCCCAGTTTTGCAATCCAGAACTACAATGCAGGACTCTGCCTGCCCACCAGAAGAAAAACATTGCCCTCTGGGCCTACCCAGAAACCCCAAATGAGGATAAACATGCACGCCATTCGGCTGAACCCCAAATATATAGGCTGACCTGGGCACTAATGCCCTTTCTGACACAGCCTGAGCCTGGACCTCCTGGCCCTACCCAGACAGCTGGCCGCACACTGAGCACACCGCACCCGCCATGGCCTTAGTTCGTCATCACTTCTCAACCTCCGTTTTCAGGCTTCATAATAGACCTTATCCCTAATCACGGCCGGGGTTTGAAAATGATGCAGAAATCAGAAATCTTTTCCCATGGTAAGAAACCTTGTGGTTGGCATGTTGTCCAAGGTTCAGTGTACTTGAAACCAGTGTGGCCCATGAGGCCCAGCCCATGCTTGTGGGCCACATTGGTCACAAACACACACATTGTGACCCTCAGCCTGAGCCCAGTTCTCAGGTAAGGCCTCTCAGTGGCTGGATGGAGAGACAGCATATTGGGCTTGCCATGCCCCTAGGCCCCAATTTTTAATGTTAGTTCGGGTTGTCCCTTCACTCTTCCCCAGGGCTCTGCTTTGGAATTCCTCTTTCGGTGGGACACCTGAGGTAACAAACCTAAAAGGAGTCCTCCCATCCAACAGATTGCCGAAAAACAATTGGGTTCGGGCCAAATCCACAGCGAGCAAGATTCATCCATGGCCCATGAGGACTCCCCAACATTCCACGGCCATCGCTGATACAAAATCCAGAGACAAAAGCCTGAGGATGCACCTCAGACTCGCTCATTCTTCATATCCTGAAGAGTTCTTCAGATAAGAACCTACACGGCACTCGATGGCACCCAAAATATATAGTCTATCCTGGGCACTAATGCACTGTCTGACAACCTGAGCCCGGACCTCGTGAACAACACCCAGACAGCTGACCGCACACTGAGCACATCAGACCCGCCATGGCCTTAGGTTATCATCTATTCCCTACCTCAGGTTTTCAGGCTTCAGAACCTAGACCATATCTCCAATCACTGTCCAGGGATGACTGTGATGCAGAAATCAGAACTCTTCCTTACCCAACCAAGAAACCCTGTGGTTGGCATGGACAACGTTCAATGTAGGAGAAACCAGCCTTCACCCTGAGGCCCCCCGCCCATTCTTGAGTGCGACTGGGGCATAAACACGCATTGTGACCCTCAGCGTGAGTCCTGACCTCTAGTACGTACTCTCAGTGGCTAGACAATTAGATGTCATAATTAGCTTTACATGTTCCTAGGCCCCAATATTTAACCAGATTTGGTTGTCCAGTCGCCCCTCCGCAGGGCTCTACTCCGGAATCCCTCATTTGGTGGGACACCTGAGGTTGAAAAAAAAAAAAAAAAATCAACAACAACAGAAAAACGGACTTCTTCCATCCCACAGAATGACTCCAAACTCTTTGGATGGGGCCAAACCCCAAGAGAGTAAGACTCGGTCCATTTCCCATGAAGTCAACCGAAATTTCACGACCATGAGTGACACGATATCCAGAGACAAAAAACTTGAGCAAGAGCCTCACACTCGCCCTTTTTTCATATCCCGTAGAGTACTCCTCATGGTTTGTAGATCAGTCCTGCCATACCCATGACACGAAAGATAAGCTGTGTTTGTGTTTTCAGACAACTGTCCAAACAGCCCTGGCCAACACACACTACAGGATCAGGCCCCTGGAGCCAAACCTGACGAATGTGCTTGCCCTCTCCAAGGGCATTGTATGTGCCCATTCCAATGGCCACAACCCTACTAAGAGTATAAACCTCCAAAGTCCCTGAGGCCATCCCAAATTTGTGGCTTCCCAGGACAAACAGGGGCAATCTTGTCCCATCTGAGCACCTACCGGCACTCTGACCCGTAGACTGATGTCCCCAGAGGTAAAAAGGAACGAACAGGCCCCTAGGTACCAATCGGATCCATTGGTTTGGCTTCCAGGCATCTCTCCTCAGAGGCCTGGATTTCAATAACAGCATATGGCTGTTTCTTGACTCACCCATCAGAACAAATCTCGTCTACACACGGGAAACTTGCACGATGGAGCTGTGTGAAAGCCTCTCTTTAGGAGAACCCTTCACGGCCCCAGTGCCACCGCTTCATTCCAAGGTCTCCATAGACACAAAATCATATTAGGACACATCCACGGGAGATTCCATTTCAACTCAGCCTCCTCGGTTGCTCCCCCAGATCCAGCAGATCTAACCTGTCTTGTTGTTTGGAGACAATTGGAATGCGAGGTGGGCAACCCAGCCATCCATCCTTAGAACCCTGCTCAGAATCGTTGTCCTGGAGGCAACCAACAGGTCTCAATTGTCCTGTAGAAGAATCTACAATCACGGCCCGGGTTTGAAAATGATGCAGAAAACAGAACTCTTTCCCCATGGCAAGAAACCTTGTGGTTGGCATGTTGTCCAAGGTTCAGTGTAGTGGAAACCAGTGTGGCCCATGAGGCCCCGATCATGCGTCCTCTCAGTGGCTGGACCAGTAGATGTCATAATGGGCTTGACATGTCCCTAGGCCCCAATTTTTAACCATAGTTCGGGTTGTCCCTTCACTCTTCCCCAGGGCTCTGCTTTGGAATTCCTCTTTTGGTGGGACACCTGAGGTAACAAACCTGTAAGGAGTCCTCCCATCCCTCAGATTGACGAAAACTATTGGGATTGGGCCAAGTCCACAGAGAGCAAGATTCGTCCATGGCCCATGAGGCCTCCCCAACATTCCACGGCCATTGCTGATACAAAATCCAGAGACAAAAGCCTGAGTACGCACCTCAGACTCGCTCATTCTTCATAGCCTGAAGAGTTCTTCAGATAAGAACCTACACGGCACTCGATTGCACCCAAAATATATAGTCTAACCTGGGCACTAATGCACTCTCGGACAAACTGAGCCCGGACCTCGTTACCAACACCCAGACAGCTGACCGCACACTGAGCACATCAGACCCGCCATGGCCTTAGGTCATCATCTCTTCCCTACCTCAGTTTTCAGGCTCAGAACCTAGACCATATCTCCAATCACTGCCCAGGGTTGACTGTGATGCCGAAATCAGAACTCTTCCTTACCCATGGCAAGAAAAACCTTGTGGTTGGCATGTTGTCCAACGTTCAGTGTTGGAGAAAGCAGCATTCACCCCTGAGGCCCCGCCCATTCTTGAGTGCGACGAGGGCATACACACGCATTGTGACCCTCAGCGGGAGTCCTGTCCTCTAGTATGTCCGCTCAGTGGCAGGACCATGAGATGTCATAATGGGATTGACATGTCCCGAGTCCCTATTTTTAACTAGATTTCTGGTTGTCCAGTCGCCCCTCCCCATGTCAATACTCTGGAACCCCCATTTGGTGGGACACCAGAGGTTGAAAAACAAAACAAAAAAAAATCAACAACAACAGAACAACGGACTTCTTCCATCCCACAGAATGACCCCAAACTCTTTGGACAGGGCCAAACCCCCAGAGAGTAAGACTCGTTCATTTCCCATGAAGTCACCCGGAAATTTGACGACCATGAGTGACACGATATCCAGAGAGAAAAACTTGAGCAAGAGCCTCACTCACACTCGCCCTTTTTTTCATATCCCCAAGAGTTCTCCTCATGGTCTGTAGATCAGTCCTGCCATACCTATGACCCGAAACATAAGCCGAGTTTGTGTTTTCAGACAACTGTCCAAACAGCCCTGGCCCACACACCCTACAGGCTCAGGCCCCTGGAGCCAAACCTGACGACTGTGCTTGGCCTCTCCAAGGGAATTGTATTTGCCCATTCCAATGGCCACAACCCTACTAATAGGATAAACCTCCAAAGTCCCTGAGGCCATCCCAATATTTGTGGCTTCCCAGGACAAACAGGGGCAATCTGGGCCCATCTGAGCATCTACCTGCACTCAGACCGGTAGACTGATGTCCCCAGAGGAAAAAGGAATGAACAGGCCCCTAGGCAACTATCGGATCCATTGGTTTGGCTTCCAGGCATCTCTCCTCAGAGGCCTGGATTTCAATAACAGCATATGCCTTTTTCTTGACTCACCCATCAGAACAAATCTCATCTACACATGAGAAACTTGCACGACGGAGCTGTGTGAATGCCTCAATTTAGGAGAACCCTTCAGGGCCCCAGTGCCACCGCTTCACTCCAAGGTCTCCATAGACACAAAATCATATTAGGACACATCCACGGGAGAGTCCATTTCAACTCAGCCTCCTCGGTTGCTCCACCAGATCCAGCAGATATAAACTGTCTTGTTGCTTGGAGACAATTGGAATGCGAGGCGGGCTAACCAGACATCCATCCTTAGAACCCTGCTCGGAATCGTTGTCCTGGAGCCAACCAACAGGTCTCAATTGTCCTGCAGAAGAATCTTTGCAGTTGGGAGCTTCTCAAAACTCCCATCTTGGGAAAACCCCCATGGCCTCGTGATCCCCCCCACCTTCAAGAAGGGGCATCAGGGACAGAATGTCCAACCTGAGCGATCGTCTGATCCTCGCCCTGACTTCAGACGCACGAGATCTAGATTCAGGTCTGTAGATTGTGCCTCCCATGTCCTCACCCAGAATTCCAGGACTAGCTTGGTTTCTCAGACTTCCGTCCTCAGACTACTGGCCCACAAGCTCTCCAGTTTGGCAATCCAGAACTAAAATGCAGCACTCTGCCTGGCCTCCAGAAGAAAAACATTGCCCTCTGGGGCTACTTAGAAACCACCAATGAGGATCTACCTGCACGGCATTCGGCTCTACCCCAAATATATAGGCTGACCTGGGCACTAATGCCCTTTCTGACACAGCTTAAGCCTGTACCTCCTGGCCTCACCCAGACAGCTGGCCGCACACTGAGCACATCGGACCCGCCATGGCCTTAGGTCGTCATCTCTTCTCAACCTCGGTTTTCAGGCTTCAGAACCTAGACCTTATCTCCAATCACAGCCCGGGTTTGAAAATGATGCAGAAAGCAGAACTCTTTCCCCATGGCAAGAAATCTTGTGGTTGGCATGTTGTCCAAGGTTCAGTGTAGTTGAAACCAGTGTGGCCCATGAGGCCCCGCCCATGCTTGCGGGCCACATTGGTCACAAAAAACACACATTGTGACCCTCAGCCTGAGAACAGTCCTCAGGTACGGCCTCTCAGTGGCTGGATGGAGAGACAGCATATGCTGGCCCTCCAGAAGAAAAACGTTGCTCTATGGGGATCTCCATAAACCCCAAATGAGGATCAACCTGCTCGGTTCTCTCGACCTCACCCCAATTGGATTGTTCGGATTGTCCATTCATCCCTCCCCAGAGCTCTGCTTTGGAATCCCTCTTTTGGTGGGACACCTGAGGTAACAAAACTAAAAGGACTCCTCCCATCCTTCAGATTGACCCAACACAATTGGGATTGGACCAAATTCACGGAGAGGAAGTCTCGTCCATGGCCCATGAGGCCTCCCCGAGATTCCACAGCCATCGTTGACAACAAATCCAGAGACAAAAGTCTGAGCAAGCGCCTCACACTCGCTCTGTTGTCGTATCCCGAAGAGTTCTCCTCACGGTCTGTAGATCGGGCCTGCCATACCTACTTCCCAAACCTAAGCCGAGTTTGTGTTTTCAGACTTCTGTCCCCACATTCCTGGCCCACAGACCCTTCAGGCTGGGGCCCCTGGAGCCACACATCAGGACTGTGCCTGTCCATACCACGGGAATTCTGCCCATTCCATTGTCCACAATCGTACAAATTAGGAAAAACCTCCAGAGTCCCCAAGGACATCCCAATAATGTAGGCCGCCCAGGACAAACAAGGGTCATCTGAAACCAGCTGAACATCTACCTCTACTCAGCGTAGATGGATGTCCCCAGAGAAGAAGATTGAATCAGACAGGCCCCTAGGCCTGAATCAGATTCATTGCTTTCGGTTACAGGTATCTCTCCTCAGAGGCCTGCTTTCCAATATTAGCATATGGGGATTTCATGAGGCAGCAATCAGAACAAAAATCTTCTCCACATGGGAAAATTATCCTTTGAAGATATCTCAAAACCTCCAGTTAGGAGAAGCCTTCAGGGCCTGTGTGCCACTGCCCCATTACAAGGTCTCCATGGACAGAAATCCACATTAGAACCCATCCGCAGGAAATTCCATTCAACAACTCAGCTCCCTTGGTTGCTCCCCCAGAGCGAGCACACTGAACCTGTCTTGACTAGGAGACAATTGGAATGCGAGGCAGGCTGCCCACCCATCCATCCTTAGAGCTCTGCTCTGGCGTCGTTCCGTATGGGATGTCCTGGAGCCATCCAACAGGTCTTAAATGTCCAGCAGAAGGAATCCTTGAGTTTTGGAGCATCTCACAACTCCCAACCTGGAACAATCTAGATGGCTTTGTGATGCCCCCCCCCATATGAAGGGGAAATCATGGACAGGAACTCCAACCTAAGCCAACGTCTGATCTTCACCCTGAATTCAGATGCACGAGATCTCGATGCAGCTCTGCAGAGTGTGCTTTCCTTGCCCTCGCCCTGAAACCTATGACTAGCTTGTGTTCTCAGACTTCCGTCCTCACACTCCTGGCCCCCAAGCCCTCACATTTGGAAATTCGGGACACAAAATGAAGCATTCTGCCTGACTTCCAGAAGAAAAATTTTGACCTATGGAGTTTCTCACATAACCCAAATGAGGATAGACATACACGGCACTGGAATGTACCCAAATTAGATAGTCTAACCTGGCCACTAATACACTGTCTGATACAGAGTGAGCCCGGACCTCCAGACCAAAACCGAGACAGCTGACTGCACACTGAGAACATCACACCGGCCATGGTCTTAGCTCGTTATCTCTTCCCAACCTAACTTTTCAGGCTTTAGGACCGAGACCTTAACTCCAAGTCCTGACAATGGTTGAATGTGATGCAGAAATCAGAACTCCTCCTTACCCAAGGCAAGAAGCCTTGTGGTTGGCATGTTGTCCAACGTTCAGTGTAGGAGAATCCAGCATTCACCCTGAGGCCCCGCCCATTCTTGAGTGCGACGAGGGCATAAACACGCATTGTGACACTCAGCGTGAGTCCTGTCCTCTAGTAAGACCTCACAGTGGCTGGACCATTAGATGTCATAATGGGCTTGACATGTCCCTAGGCCCCAATATTTAACCAGATTTCTGGTTGTCAAACGCCCCCCTCCCCAGGGCTTTACTCTGGAATCCCTCATTTGGTGGGACACCTGAGGTTAAAAAACAAAACAAAACAAAACAACAACAACAACAAAAAAAAAAAAAACGGACTTCATCCATCCCACAAAATGACCTCAAACTCTTTGGACAAGGCCAAACCCCAGAGAATAAGACTCATCTATTTCCCATGAAGTCACCCGGAAATTTCACGACCATGAGTGACACGATAACCAGAGACAAAAACTTGAGCAAGAGCCTCACACTCGCCCTTTTTTCATATCCTGAAGAGTTCTCCTCAAGGTCTGTAGATCAGTCCTGCCATACCTATGACCCGAAACGTAAGCCGAGTTTGTGTTTTCAGACAACTGTCCAAACAGCCCTGGCCTAAACACCCTACACAGTTTCAGGCCCCTGGAGCCAACCTGAGGACTCTACTTGCCCTCTCCAAGGGAATTCTGTGTGCCCATTCCAATGGCCACAACCCTACTAATAGAATAAACCTACAAAGTCCCTGAGGCCATCCCAATAGTGGTGGCTTCCGAGGACAAACAGGAGTAATCTGAGCCCATCCGAGAACCTACCTGCACTCAGACCCGTAGACTGATGTTCCCAGAGGTAAAAAGGAACGAACAGGCCCCTAGGCACTAATCGGATCCATTGCTTTGGTTTCCAGGCATCTCTCCTCAGAGGCCTGGATTTCAATACCAGCATATGGCTGTTTCTTGACTCACAATTCAGTACAAATCTAATCTACACATGGGAAACTTGCACGTGGGAGCTGTGTCAAAGCCTCTGTTTAGGAGAACCCTTCACGGCCCCAGTGCCACCGCTTCATTCCAAGGTCTCCATAGACACAAAAAACACACATTAGGACCCATCCACAGGAGAGTCCATTTCAACTGAGCGTATTCGGTTGCTCCGCGAGATCCAGTAGATCTAACTTGTCTTGTTGCTAGGAGACAATTGGAATGCGAGGTGGCCTACCCCGCCATCCATCCTTAAAACCCTGCTCGGAATCGTTGGCCTGGAGTCAACCAACAGGTCTCATTTGTCCTGCAGAAGATTCTTTGAAGTTGGGAGATTCTCACAACTCTCATCGTGAGAAAACACCCATGGCCTCCTGATACCCACCACCCTTCATGAAGGGGCCCTCAGGGACATAAGGTCCAACCTGAGTGATCGTCTGATCCTCACCCTGACTTCAGATGCACGAGATCTCGGTTCAGGTCTGTAGATTGTGCCTGCCATGTCCTCACCAGAAACGTAAGCCTAGCTTGTGTCTTCAGACTTCCATCCTCAGACTAATGGCCCACAAGCCCTCCAGTTTGGCAATCCAGAATTATAATGCAGCAATCTGCCTGGGCTCCAGAAGAAAAACATTGCCTTCTTGCGCTACCCAGAATCCCCAAATGAAGATCTACCTGCACGCCACTTGGCTGTACCCAAAATATATAGACTAACCTGGACAATAATGCCCTTTCTGACAGAGGCTGAGCCTAGACCTCCTGGCTCACCCATACAGCTGGCCGCTCTCTGAGCACATCGGACCAGCCATTGCTTTAGGTCGTTATCTCTTCCCAGCCTCGGGTTTCAGGATTTAGAACCTAGACCTTATCTCCAATCACTGCCCATGTTTGAAAATGATGCAGAAATCAGAACTCCTTCCCGATGGCAAGAAAACTTGTGGTAGGATTGTTGTATAATGTTCAGTGTAGTGGAAACCTGTGTGTCCGATGACGCCCCACCATTGCTCGCGGGCCACATACGTGGCAAACACACATTGTGACCCTCAGCCTTAGCCCAGTCCTCAGGTAAGGCCTCTCAGTGGCTGGATGAAGAGACAGCATATTGGGCTTGCCATGCCCCCTAGGCCCCAATTTTTAACCATAGTTTGGGTTGTCCCTTCACTCTTCCCCAGGGCTCTGCTTTGGAATTCCGCTTTTGGTGGGACACCTGAGGGTAACAACCCTGAAAGGAGTCCTCCATCCAACAGATTGACGAAAATCAATTGGGATCGGGCCAAATCCACAGAGAGCAAGATTCGTCCATGGCCCATGAGGCCTCCCCGACATTCCACGGCCAACGCTGATGCAAAATCCAGAGGCAAAAGCCTGAGCAAGCGCCTCAGACTCGCACTATCTTCATATCCTGAAGATGTCTTCTCATGGTTTGTAGATCGGGCATGCCATACGTACGTACCCAAACATAAGCTGAGTTTGTGTTTTCAGACTTCTGTCCTCAAAGTCCTGGGCCACACACCATCCAGGCTGAGGACCCTGGAGCCACACATTAGGACTCTGCCTACCCAATCCATGGGAATTCTGCCCATTCCATTGTCCAAAATCGTACAAATTAGGAGAACCCTCCAAAGTCCCTGAGGCCATCCCAATAGTATGGGTCACCCGGGACAAAAAGGTCAGTCTGTCACCAGCTGAGCATCTACCTCCACTCATACCCTAGATGGATGTCCCCAGAGAAGAAGATTGAACCAGACAGGACCCTAGGCCAAATTCGGATCCATTGCTTTGGTTTACAGGCATATCTCCTCAAAACCCTGGATTCCAATACCAGCATTGGGGTTTTCCTGAGGCACCCATCAGAACAAAAAACTTGTCTCCACAAGGAAACTTGTGCATGGGAGCTATGTCAAAAGCTGAGGAGAATACTTCAGGGTCCCGGTGCCACCGCCCCATTCCAAGGCCCTCATGGACACAAACACACATTAGTCCCATCCTCAGGAAAGTCCATTTCAACTCAGCCACCCCGGTTGCTCCCGCAGAGCCATCAGATCTAAACTGTCTTGTCGCTAGGAGACAATTGGAATGCGAGGCAGGCTTCTCAGGCATCCATCCTCGAACATTGGTCTGGACTCATCCATATGGGATATCCTGGAGCTGTCCAACCGGTCTCAATTGTCCCTTAAAAGGAATCCTAGGAGGGGGCATCCCACCACTCCAAACGTGGGAAAACCTCTACGGCCTCGAGATTCGGCTCCCTTCATGAAGGGGCCGTCATGAACAGAAAATCCAAGCTGAGCCAACGTCTGATCCTCGCTCTAACTTCAGATGAATGAGATATTGCTTCAGATCTTCATGAGGTACATGCCGTGCCCTCGACCTGAATCCCAAGTCTAGCTTGTGTTCTCAGACTTCCGTCCTCACACTCCTGGCCCCGAAGCCCACAAGTTTGGCAATTCCGGACCATCATTGCAGCACTCTGCCTGCCCTCTAGAAACAAAATATTGCCTAAGGAGCTGCCCGGGAACATTAAATGAGAATAAACCTACACGGCACTCGAATGTACCCATATTATATAGTCTAACCTAGGCACTAATGCACTGTCTGACACAACCTGAGCCGGGACATCCTGAGCAACACCCAGACACCAGACACTGACCGCACCCTGATCCCATAAGACCCGCAGTGGCCTTAGGTCATCATTTCTTCCCTACCTAAGTTATCAGGCTTCAGAACCTAGACCTTATCTCCAATCACTGCCCAGGGGTGAGTGTGATGCAGAAATCAGAACTCCTCTTTATCCACGGCAAGAAACCTTGTGGTTGCCATGTTGTCCAAGGTTCAGTGTAGGAGAAACCAGCATTCACCCTGAGGTCCCACCCCATTCTTGAGTGCGACGAGGGCATAAACACGCATTATGACCCTCAGCGTGAGTCCTGTCCTCTAGTAAGTCCTTTCAGTGTCTAGAACATTAGATGCCATAATGGTTTGACATGTCCCTAGGCCCCAAATTTAAACCAGATTTCTGTTTGTCCAATCGCCCCTCCCCATGGCTCTACTCTGGAATCCCTCATTTGGTGGGACACCTGAGGTTGAAAAACAAAACAAAACAAAACAAAACAACAACAACAACAAAAAAAAACGGACTTCTTCCATCCCACAGAATGACCCCAAACTCTTTGGATGGGGCCAAACCCCCAGAGAGTAAGACTCGTCCATTTCCCATGAAGTCACCCGGATATTTCATGACCATGAATGGCACGATATCCAGAGATAAAAACATGAGCAAGTGTCTCACACTCGCCCTTTTTTCATATCCCGAAGAGTTCTCCTCATGGTCTGTAGATCAGTCCTGCCATACCTATGACCCGAAACATAATCCGAGTTTGTGTTTTCAGACAACTGTCCAAACAGCCCAGGCCTACACACCCTACAGGCTCAGGCCCCTGGAGCCAACCTGAGGACTGTACTTGCCCTCTCCAAGGGAATTCTGTGTGACCATTCCAATGGCCACAACCCTACTAATAGGATAAACCTCCAAAGTCCCTGAGGCCATCCCAATAGTGGTGGCTTCCCAGGACAAGCAGGAGCAATCTGAGCCCATCTGAGAACCTACCTGCACTCAGACTCATAGACTGATATCCCCAGAGGTAAAAAGGAACGAACAGGCCCCTAGGCCCTAATCGGATCCATTGCTTTGGTTTCCAGGCATCTTCCTCAGAGGCCTGGATTTCAGTACCAGACTATGGCTGTTTCTTGACTCACCCATCAGAACAAAACTCATCTACACATGGGAAAATACACGTGGGAGGTGTGTCAAAGCCTCTTTTTAGGAGAAACCTTCAGGGCCCCAGTGCCACCGCTTCATTCCAAGGTCTCCATAGACACAAAAACACATTAGGACCCATCCACCGGAGAGTCCATTTCAACTCAGCATATTCGTTTGCTCCCGCGAGATCCAGCAGATCTAACTTGTCTTGTTGCTAGGAGACAATTGGAATGCGAGGTGGCCTACCTCGCCATCCATCCTTAGAACCCTGCTCAGAATCATTGTCCTGGAGCCAACCAACAGGTCTCAATTGTCCTGCAGGGAATCTTTGCAGTTGGGAGCTTCTCACAACTCCCATCGTGAGAAAACCACATGGCCTCGTGATCCCCCCCCCCCCTTCATGAAGGGGCCATTAGGGACATAAGGTAAGGTCCAACCTGAGAAATAGTCTGATCCTCACCCTGACTTCAGATGCACGAGATCTCGATTCAGGTCTGTATATTATGCCTGCCATGTCCTCACCCAGAAACCTAAGCCTAGCTTGTGTCCTCAGACTTCCGTCCTCAGACTAATGGCCCACAAGCCCTCCAGTTTGGCAACCCAGAATTACAATGCAGCACACTGCCTTGCGCTCCAAAAGAAAAAACATTGCCCTCTGGCGCTACCCAGAAACCCCAAAAGAAGATCAACCTGCACGCCCCTTGGCTGTACCCAAAATATATAGGCTTACCTGGGCAATAATGCCCTTTCTGACAGAGCCTGAGCCTGGACTTCCTGGCCCCACCCAGAGAGCTTGCCGCTCACTGAGCACATAGGACCAGCCTTTGCCTTAGGTCGTTATCTCTTCCCAACCTAACCTAGTTTTCAGGAGTCTGATCCTAGAGACCTTATCTCCAATCACTGCCCAGGTTTGAAAATGATGCAGAAATCAGAACTCCTGCCCAATGGGCAAAGAACCTTGTGGTTGGGCTTGTTGTCCAACGTTCAGTGTAGTGGAAACCTGTTTGTCCGATGAGGCCCCGCCGTTGCTCGCGGGCCACATAGGTGGCACAAACTCACATTGTGACCCTCAGCCTTAGCCCAGTCCTCAGGTAAGGGTCCTCTCAGTGGCTGGATGAAAGAGAGACTGCATATTGGGCTTGCCATGCCCATAGGCCCCAATTTTTAACCATAGTTCGGGTTGTCCCTTCACTCTTCCCCAGGGGCTCTGCTTTGGAATTCCGCTTTTGGTGGGACACCTGAGGTAACAAACCTGAAAGGAGTCCTCCCATCACAACAGATTGACGAAAAATTAATTGGGATCGGGCCAAATCCACAGAGAGCAAGATTCGTCCATGGCCCATGAGGCCTCCCCAACATTCGGCCACGGGCCATCGCTTTGAAACAAAATCCAGAGACAAAAGCCTGAGCACGCGCCTCAGACTCGCTCTATCTTCATATCCTGAAGGAGTTCTTCAGATAAGAACCTACACGGCACTCAAATGCCCCATAATATATACGTCTAACCTGGGCACTAATTGTGTTTTCAGACAAACCTGAGCACGGTCCTCTGTGACACCCTACAGCCTAGGTGGACCCTGGCCCCCCCACAGACAGCTGACTTGCAATCACTGAGCCACATCAGTCACCCGAGCCCATGGCTTAGGTACCTCGTCATCGTCTTCCCAACCTCAACTTTTCAGGCTTCAGAAACCTCTGACCTTCCATCAAAACAGATCACTTGCCACAGGGGGTGATTATGACACTGAAAATGCACAAGACCCATCTATACCTGGATGTTACCATGGCAAGAACCACTCATGTGGAAAAAACTTGTGCCATGTGGAGCTGTCCAACGTTCAAGTGTAGGCCGTTCCCGGTGAAACCAGCATTCACCTGAGGCCCCGCTCGGGAAAGTCCATTCCATTGAGTGCGGACGGCAAGGAGACAATTGGAATGCACACGCCTTGTCCGACACCTCAGAGTGAACGTTGGTCTGTCCCATCTAGCTACATGAACTCAAGTCTCAATTTCAGCTGGACCCTTCGGATTAGATGTCTCCCACGTTGGAGGAAAAACAACGCATGGGGCTTGACATGTCCCATAGGCCCCACAATTTTTAACAGATTTCTGTGGGTCAAGTCGCCCCGACTCAACGGGGCTCTACTCCCCCAGAATCCCTCATTTGGCTTGTCCCTGACACTGAGGTTGAAAACACAAAAAAAAACAAACATCAACAACAACAACAGAACAACGACTTCTTCCATCCCACAGAATTGACCCCAAACTCTTTGGACGGGGCCAAACCCCAGAGAGTAAGACTACGTCCATTTCCCCTGAAGTCACCCGGAAATTTCACGACCATGAATGAAACGATATCCAGAGACAAAAACTTGAGCAAGAGCCTCACACTCGCCCTTTTTTTATAATAATCCCGAAGAGTCTCCTCCTTCATGGTCTGTAGATCAGTCCTGCCATACCTATGACCAAACGAAAACCGATAAGCCGAGTTTGTGTTTTTTTCAGACAACTGTCCAAATACAGCCTACTGGCCTACACACCCTTACAGGCTTTAAGGCCCCTGGAGCCAAGAACCTGAACGACTGTGCTTGCCCTTTCCAAGGGAAAATTGTATGCCCATTCCACATGGCCACAACCACTTACCTAAAATAGGATAGAAAAAACTCAAAATGTTGACCCTTCCAAAAGGAAACCCTACCACAAAAGGAAAAACCATCCAAGTCGGTGGCTTCCCTAGGACAAAACAGGGGCAATCTGGGCCCATCTGAGCATCGACTACCCCCGCACTCAGACTGATGTTAGACTGATATCCCCAGAGAGGTAAAAAGAGCGACGCGAACAGGCCCCCTAGGCCCACCTATAGGATCCATTGCTTTGGGTTTCCAGGCATCTGCATCAGGCAGAGGCCCTGGATTTTATCAATAACCAGCATATGGCTGTTTCTTGACTCACCCATCAGAACAAAATCTCAAGTCTAGCACATGGGGAAAACTTGCACGATGGAGCTGTGTGAAAGCTACTCTTTTCAGGAGAACCCTTTCAGGGCCCACAGTGCCACCGCTTCATTCCCAGGTCTCCATAGACACAAAATCATATTAGGACACACATCCACGGGAGAGTCCATTTCAACTCAGCCTCTCGTTTGCTCCCTAGATCCAGCAGATCTAACCCAACCTGTCTTGTTGCTTGGACACAATGGAATGCGAGGAGGTGGGCTACCCAGCCATCCATCCTTAGGAACCATGCTCAGAATCATGAGTCCTGGAGACCAAACCAACAGGTCTCAACTAGTGTCCTGCAGAAGAATCTTTGCAGTTGGGAAGCTTCTCACAACACTCCATCGTGGGAAAAGGACCCACCCATGGCCTCGTGATCCACCCCCCTTCAAGAAGGGGCCCCCATCAGGCACAGAAAATGTCCAAACTGCTGAGCGATCGTCTGATCCTCGCCCTGACTTCAGATTGCACGAGAGATCTCGGATTCAGGTCCTAGTAGATTGTGCCTGCCATATCCTCACCCAGAAACCTAGGCCTAGCTTGGGTTCCTCAGACTTCCGTTCCTCAGACTACTGCCCACAAGCCCTCCAGTTTGGCAATCCAGAACTACAATGCAGCACTCTGCTGCCCTCCAGAAGAAAAACAATTGCCACTCTGGGGCTAACCCCAGAAACCCCAAATGAGGATCAACCTGCACGCCATTCGGCTGTACCCCAAAATATAGGCTGACCTGGGCACAAGCCCTTTCGACACAGTCTGAGCCTGGACCCTCGGAACTGGGGTCCCCACCCAGACAGCTGGACCGCACACTGAGCACATCGGACCCGCCATGGCCTTAGGTCAGGGTCGTCATCTCCTTCTCAACCTCGGTTTTTTTCAGGCTTCCAGGAACCTAGACCTTATCTCCAATCACGGCCCGGGTTTTGAAAAATGATGCAGGAAATCAAAGGCTTGGAACTCTTTCCCCATGGCAAAGAACCCTTGTGGTTGGCATTTGTCCAAGTTTACAGTGTAGTTGAAACCAGTTGGCCCATGAGGCCCCCCTCCCATGCGGCGGGCCACATTGGTCACAAACACACATTGTGTGACCACTCAAGCCTGAGCCCAGGTCCTCATGTAAGGCCTCTCAGTGGCTGGATGGATGAGACAGCATATTTAATGGGCTTGCCATGGCCCCCCGTAGGCCCCATTTTTTAACCATAGTTCGGGTTGTCCCTTCACTCTCTTCCTTTCCCCAGGGCTCTGCTTTGGAATTCTCTTTTTGGTGGGACAACCTGAGGGTAACAAACCTGAAAGGAGTCCCTCCCATCCCCACAGATTGACGAAAAAACAATTGGGATCGGGCCAAGTCCACAGAGAGCAAGATTCGTCCATGGCCCATGAGGCCTCCCCAACATTCCCACGGCCATCGCTGATACAAAATCCAGAGACAAAAGCCTGAGCACGCGCCTCAGACTCGCTCATTCTTCATATCCTGAAGAGAGTTCTTCAGATAAGAACCTACACGGCACTCGAAAGCACCCCAAATATATAGTCTAACCTGGCACCTAATGCACTGTCTGACAACCTGAGCCCGGACCTCGTGCCCAACACCCAGACAGCCTGACCGCACACTGAGCACATCAGACCCGCCATGGCCTTAGGTCATCATCTCTTCCCTACCTCAGTTTTCAGGCTTCAGAACCTAGACCTTATCTCCAATCACTGCCCAGGGGTGACTGTGATGCAGAAATCAGAACTCTTCCTTACCCATGGCAAGAAACCTTGTGGTTGGCATGTTGTCCAACGTTCAGTGTAGGAGAAACCAGCATTCACCCTGAGGCCCCGCCCATTCTTGAGTGCGACGAGGGCATAAACAAACTCGCATTGTGACCCTCAGCGTGAGTCCTGTCCTCTAGTACGTTTACCTCGTCAGTGGCTGGACCATTAGATGTCATAATGGGGCTTGACATGTCCCCTAGGCCCCAATTTTTAACCAGATTTCTGGTTGTCCAGTCGCCCCTCCCCCAGGGCTCTACTCTGGAATCCCTCATTTGGTGGGACACCTGAGGTTGAAAAACAAAAAAAAACAAATCAACAACAACAAAACAACGGACTACTTCCATCCCCACAGAATGACCCCAAACACTTTGGACGGGGCCAAACCCCCAGAGAGTAAGACTCGTCCATTTCCCATGAAGTCACCCGGAAATATCACGACCATGAGTGACACGATATCCAGAGACAAAACTTGAGCAAGAGCCTCACACTCGCCCCTTTTTTTCATATCCCGAAGAGTTCTCCTCATGGTCTGTAGATCAGTCCTGCCATAACCTATGACCCGAAACATAAGCCCGAGTTTGTGTTTTCAGACAACTGTCCCAAACAGCCCTGGCCTACACACCCTACAGGCTCAGGCCCCTGGAGCCAAAACTGACTACTGTGTGCTTGCCCTCTCCAAGGGAATTGTATGTGCCCATTCCAATGGCCACAAACCTACTAAAGGATGTACCCTCCATAATCCCTGAGGCCATCCCAATATTTATGGCTTCCCAGGACAAACAGGGGCAATCTGGGCCCATATGAGCACGTACCTGCACTCAGACCCGTAGAATGATGTCCCCAGAGGTAAAAAGGATCGAACAGGCCCTTAGGCACCTAATCGGATCCATTGCTTTGTTTTCCAGGCATCTCTCCTCAGAGGCCTGGATTTCAATAACAGCATATGGCTGTTTCTTGACTCACCCATCAGAACAAATCTCATCTACACATGGGAAACTTGCACGATGGAGCTGTGTGAAAGCCTCTCTTTAGGACAACCCTTCAGGGGCCTCAGTGCCACCGCTTCATTTCCAAGGTCTCCATAGACAAAAACTCATATTAGGACACATCCACGAGTGAGTCCATTTCAACTCAGCCTCCTCGGTTGCTCCCCCAGATCCAGCAGATCTAACTATTCTTCTTGCTTGGTAACAATTGGAATGCGAGGTGGGCTACCCAGCCATCCATCCTTTGAACCCTGCTCGGAATCGTTGTCCTGGAGCTACCCAACAGGTCTCAATTGTCCTGCAGAAGAATCTTTGCAGTTGGGATCTTCTCACAACTCCCATCGTGGTAAAAACCCCATGGCCATGTTATCCACCGCCCCCTTCAAGTAGGGGCCATCAGGGACAGAATGTCCAACCTGAACGATCGTCTGATCCTCGCCCTGACTTCAGATGCACATGATTTCGATTCAGGTCTGGAGATTGTGCCTGCCATATTCTCACCCCATAAACCTAGGCCTAGCTTGGGTTCTCAGACTTCCGTCCTCAGACTACTGGCCCACAAGCCCCCCCCCCAGTTTGGCAATCCAGAACTACAATGCAGCACTCGGCCTGCCCTCCAGAAGAAAAACTTTGCCCTCCGGGGCTACCCAGAAACCCCCAATGAGGATCAACCTGCACGGCATTCGGCTCTACCCCAAATATATAGGCTGACCTGGGCACTAATGCCCTTTCTGACATAGCCTGAGCCTGGAACTCCTGGCCCCACCCCAGACAGCTGGCCGCACACTGAGCACACATCGGACCCGCCATGGCCTTAGGTCGTCATCACTTTTCAAACTCAGTTTTCAGGCTTCAGAACCTAGCCCTATCTCCAATCATGGCCCGGGTTTGAAAATGATGCAGAAATCAGAACTCTTTCCCCATGGCAAGATACCTTGTGGTTGGCATGTACTCCAAGGTTCAGTATACTTGAAACCAGTGTGGCCCATGAGTCCACGCCCATCCTTGCGGGCCACATTGGTCACAAACACACATTGTGACCTTCAGCCTGAGCCCAGTCCTCAGGTAAGGCCTCTCAGTGGCTGAATGGAGAGACAAACATATTGGGCTTGCCATGCCCCTAGGCCCCAATTTTTAACCATAGTTCGGGTTGTCCATTCACTCTTCCCCAGGGCTCTGCTTTGGAATTCCTCTTTTGGTGGGACACTGAGGTAACAAACCTGAAAGGAGTCCTCCCATCCCACAGATTGACGAAAAACAATTGGGATCGGGCCAAGTCCACAAAGAGCAAAATTCGTCCATGGCCCTTGAGGCCTCCCCAACATTCCACGGCCATTGCGGATACAAAATCCAGAGACAAAATCCTGAGATTGCACCTCAGACTCGCTCATTCTTCATATCCTGAAGAGTTCTTCAGATAAGAACCTACACTTCACTCGAATGAACCCAAAATATATAGTCTAACCTGGGCACTAATGCACTGTCTGACAACCTGAGCCCGGACCTCGTGACCAACACCCAGACAGATGACCGCACACTGAGCACCTCAGACACGCCATGGCCTTAGGTCATCATCTCTTCCCTACCTCAGTTTTCAGGCTTCAGAACCTAGACCTTATCTCCAATCACTGCCCAGGGGTGACTGTGATGCAGAAATCAGAACTCTTCCTTACCCATGGCAAGAAACCTTGTGGTTGGCATGTTGTCCAACGTTCAGTGTAGGAGAAACCAGCCTTCACCCTGTGGCCCCCGCCCATTCTTGAGTGCGACGAGGACATAAACACGCATTGTGACCCTCAGCATGAGTCCAGTCCTCTAGTACGTCCTCTCAGTGGCTGGACCATTAGATGTCATAATGGGCTTGACATGTCCCTAGGCCCCAATTTTTAACCAGATTTCTGGTTCTCCAGTCGCCCCTCCACAGGGCTATACTCTGGAATCCCTCATTTGGTGGGACACCTGAGGTTGAAAAACAAAACAAAACAAATCAACAACAACAACAGAACAACGGACTTCTTCCATCCCACAGAATGACCCCAAACTCTTTGGACGGGGCCAAACCCCCAGAGAGTAAGACTCGTCCATTTCCCATGAAGTCACCCAGAAATTATGAGGACTGGTCTCAGGCTGAGGGTCACAATGTGTGTTTGTGACCAATGTGGCCCGCAAGCATGGGTGGGGCCTCATGGGCCACACTCTCTTTCAACGACACTGAACCTTGGACAACATGCCAACCACAAGGTATCTTGCCTTGGGGAAAGAGTTCTGATTTCTGCATCATTTTCAAACCCGGGCTGTGATTGCAGATAAGTTCTAGGTTCTGACGCCTGAAAACCGATGTTGAGAAGAGATGACGACCTAAGGCCATGGCGGGTCCGATGTGCTCACTGTGCGGCCAGCTGTCTGGGTGGGGCCAGTAGGTCCAAGCTCAGGCTGTGTCAGAAAGGGCATTAGTGCCCAGGTCAGCCTATATATATTTGGGGTACAGCCGAATGGCGTGCAGGTTGATCCTCATTTGGGGTTACTGGGAAGCCCCAGTGGGCAATGTTTTTTCTTCTGGAGGGCCAGCAGAGTGCTGCATTGTAGTTCTGGATTGCCAAACTGGAGGGCTTGTGGGCCAGGAGTCTGAGGACGGAAGTCTGAGAACCCAAGCTAGGCCTAGGTTTCTGGGTGCGACCTGAGTTGAGATCTAGTGCATCTGAAGTCAGGGCGGGGATCAGACGATCCCTCAGGTTGGACATTCTGTCCCTGATGGACCCTTCATGAAGGGGGGGGTGGATCACGAAATCAAGGGGGTTTTCCCATTATGGGAGTTGTGAGAAGCTCCCAACTGCAAAGATTCTTCTGCAGTACAATTGAGACCTGTTGTATGGCTCCAGGACAACGATTCTGAGCAGGGTTCTAAGGATGGATGGCTGGGTAGCCAACCTCGCATTTCAATTGTCTCCAAGCAACAAGACAGGTTAGATCTGCTGGATCTGGGGGAGCAACCGAGGAGGCTGAGTTGAAATGGACTCTCCCGTGGATGTGTCCTAATATGATTTTGTGTCTATGGAGACCTTGGAATTAAGCGGTGGCACTGGGGTCCTGAAGGGTTTTCCTAAAGAGAGGCTTTCACACAGCTCCATTGTGCAAGTTACCCATGTGTACATGAGATTTGTTCTTATGGGTGAGTCAAGAAACAGCCATATGCTGTTATTGAAATCCAGGCCTCTGAGGAGAGATGCCTGGAAACCAAAGCAATGGATCCAATATGTGCCTAGGGGCCTGTTCGTTCCTTTTTACCTGTGGGGACATCAGTCTTCGTGTCTGAGTGCAGGTAGGTGCTCAGATGCGCCCAGATTGCCTATGTATGTCCTGGGAAGCCACAAATATTGGGATGGCCTCAGGGACTTTGGAGGTTTATCCTCTTAGTAGGGTTGTGTGGCCATTGGAATGGGCACATACAATTCCCGTGGAGAGGGCAAGCACAGTCGTCAGTTTCGGCTCCAGGGGCCTGAGCCTGTAGGGTGTGTATGCCAGTCCTGTTTGGACAGTTGTCTGAAAACACAAACTCGGATTATGTTTTTCGGGACATAGGTATGGCAGGACTGATCTACAGACAATTAGGAGTAGTCTTCGGGATATGAAAAAATGGCGAGTGTGTGAGGCTCTTGCTCAAGTTTTTTTTTCTGGATATCGTGTCACTCATGGTCGTGAAATTTCCGGGTGACTTCATGGGAAAGGGACGAGTCTTACTCTCTGTGGGTTTGGCCCCGTCCAAAGAGTTTGGGGTCCTTCTGTGGGATGGAAGAAGTCCGTTGTTCTGTAGCTGTTGATTTGTTTTGTTTTTTGTTTTTCAACCCACGGTGTCCCACCAATTGAGGGATTCCACAGTAGAGCCCTGGGGAGGGGCGACTGGACAACCAGAAATCTGGTTAAAAATTGGGGCCTAGGGACATGTCAAGCCCATTATGACATCAATGGTCTAGCCACTGAGAAGACGTACTAGAGGACAGGACTCACGCTGAGGGTCACAATGCGTGTTTATGCCCTCGTCGCAATCAAGAATGGGCGGGGGCCTCAGGGTGAAAGCTGGTTTCTCCTACACTGAACATTGGACAACATGCCAACCACAAGGTTTCTTGCATGGGTAAGGAAGAGTTCTGATTTCTTCATCACAGTCACCCCCCTGGCAGTGAGTGGAGACAAGGTCTAGGTTCTGAAGCCTGAAAACTGAGGTAGGGAAGAGATGATGACCTAAGGCCATGGCGGTCTGAGGTGCTCAGTGTTCGGTCAGCTGTCTGGGTGTTGGTCACGAGGTCTGGGCTCAGGTTGTCAGACAGTGCATTAGTGCCCAGGTTAGACTATATATGTTGGGTGCATTCGAGTGCCGTGTAGGTTCTTATCTGAAGAACTCTTCAGGATATGAAGAATGAGCGAAATCTGAGGCGCTGCTCAGGCTTTTGTCTCTGGATTTTGTATCAGCGATGGCCGTGGAATGTTGGGGAGTCCTCATGGGCCATGGACAAAATTTGACTCTTTGTGGACTTGGCCCGATCCCAATTGTTTTTTCGTCAATCTGTGGGATGGGAGGACTCCGTTCAGGTTTGTTACCTCAGGTGTCCCACCAAATCTGAATTCCAAAGCAGAGCCCTGGGGAAGAGTGAAGGGACAACCCGAAATATCATTAAAAAATTGAGGGGGGGGCATGGCAAGCCCAATGCTGTCTCTCCATCCAGCCACTGAGAGGTCTACCTGAGGACTGGGCTCAGGCTGAGGGTCACAATTGAGACCTGTTGGTGACCAATGGCTCCCCGACATCCAAAGCATGGGCCGGGGGGGCCTCATGGGCCACAAGGGTTTCAACTACACTGAACCGCCTCGCATTCCAATGTCTCCTAGTCAAGATAGGTTCAGTGTGCTCGCTCTGGGGGAGCAACCAAGGGAGCTGAGTTGAAATGGAATTTCCTGCGGATGGGTTCTAATGTGGATTTCTGTCCATGGAGACCTTGTAATGGGGCAGTGGCACACAGGCCCTGAAGGATTCTCCTAACTGGAGGTTTTGAGACATCTTCAAAGGATAATTTTCCCATGTGGAGAAGAGATTTGTTCTGATTGCTGCCTCATGAAATCCCCATATGCTAATATTGGAAACCAGGCCTCTGAGGAGAGATACCTGTAACCGAAAGCAATGAATCTGATTCAGGCCTAGGGGCCTGTCTGATTCAATCTTCTTCTCTGGGGACATCCATCTACGCTGAGTAGAGGTAGATGCTCAGCTGGTTTCAGATGACCCTTGTTTGTCCTGGGCGGCCTACATTATTGGGATGTCCTTGGGGACTCTGGAGGTTTTTTTCCTAATTTGTACGATTGTGGACAATGGAATGGGCAGAATTCCCGTGGTATGGACAGGCACAGTCCTGATGTGTGGCTCCAGGGGCCCCAGCCTGAAGGGTCTGTGGGCCAGGAATGTGGGGACAGAAGTCTGAAAAACACAAACTCGGCTTAGGTTTGGGAAGTAGGTATGGCAGGCCCGATCTACAGACCGTGAGGAGAACTCTTCGGGATACGACAAAAGAGCGAGTGTGAGGCGCTTGCTCAGACTTTTGTCTCTGGATTTGTTGTCAACGATGGCTGTGGAATCTCGGGGAGGCCTCATGGGCCATGGACGAGACTTCCTCTCTCTGTGAATTTGGTCCAATCCCAATTGTTTTGGGTCAATCTGAAGGATGGGAGGAGTCCTTTTAGTTTTGTTACCTCAGGTGTCCCACCAAAAGAGGGATTCCAAAGCAGAGCTCTGGGGAGGGATGAATGGACAACCCGAACAATCCAATGGGGTGAGGTCGAGAACCGAGCAGGTTGATCCTCATTTGGGGTTTATGGAGATCCCCATAGAGCAACGTTTTTCTTCTGGAGGGCCAGCATAGGGCTGCATTTTGGTTCCAGAATTCCAAGTCTTGAGGACATGTTTGCCAGGAGTGTGAGGAAGGAAGTCTGAAAACACAAGGTAGCACGAGGTTTGGGCCCACTGTGCAGAGGCTGAATCGAGATCTCCTGCATCTGAGGTCAGGGCGAGTATCAGATGTTGCCTCAAGCTGGAGTTTGTGTCCATGACGGCCCCTTCCTGAAGGGGGTGGGGGCGTCATGAGGCCAGGGAGGTTTCCCTACGCTGGGAGTTGTGAGCTGCTCCAAACTTCAAAGTTTCCTTCTTCAGGACAGTCGAGTACTATTGGATGGTTCCAGGATGCCCCATACAGAAAGACTCGAGAGCAGGGGCCTAAGCATGGATGCCGAGAAACGCCAACTCACCTTCCCATTGCCTGGTCGAGACAAGGCACGCTCAATCTGCGGGCTCTTGGGTGAGCTACCCAGAAGGCTGAGTTTAAATGGACTTTCCTGAGGATGAGTCATAATGTGGGTTGGTGGCCATGGAGACCTTGGAATGTGGCAGTAGCTAAGGGACTCTGCAGGATTCTCCAACCCGAAGGGTTTGACACAACTCCAACAAGGAAGCTTTCCATGTGGAGATGAGAGGTGTTCTGTCTGGTGCCTCAGGATAGCCCCATATGCTGGTCTTCGAACCCAGGCCTCTGAGGAGTGATACCTGGACACCAAAGCAAGAGTTCATAATAGGGCCTAGGGGCCTGTCTGGTTCAATCTTCTGTCTCTGCGGATATCAGTCTGTGTGTCTGGGTGGATGGAGGTAGTAGTTGCTCAGCTGGTGTCATAATGCCCCTGTTTGTCCAGTGCGGCTTGCGGTAGTGGGATGTCCTTGGGGACCTTGAGGTTTCTACTATTTTGTAGAGTTGTGGCCAATGGAACGGGCAGTTTTTTAGGAGGAGAGAGCAGGCACAGTTCTGTGGTGTGGCTCCAGAGACCCCAGCCTGGAGGCGGTGTGGGCCACGGCTGTGCAGACAGACATCCAAAAACCCAAACTCAGCTCAGGTTTGGGGCCGAGGTTATGGCAGGCCTGATCTACAGTCCGTGAGGGGAGCTCCTCTGGATATGAAAGAAGGGTGAGAGGGAGGCAGTCGCTCAGTCTTTTTTGTCTCTGGATATTTTGTCCACAATGGCCGTTTAATGTAGGAGTTGCCTCATGGGTCGTAGAAGTCTCCCTCTCTGGTAGTTTGTCCAGCCCCCAAGAGTTTGGGGTCATTCTGTGGGAAGGGAAGAGTCCTGTTTTCTGCTTCATGTGTCCCCCCAGTAGAGGGATTCTGGAGCATAGCAGTGGGTACTGACAACTGGAATACTCGCTCTCTGGTTAAGCCTGGGGGCCTATGGATATGACAAGCCCCATATGCAGGATCTTGGTCCAGCCACTGAGAGGCGTTACTACTTTAATACGGGACTCACGCTACAGGTCACAATGCATGTCTGTGCCCTAGGCGGCCCTCAAGCACTGGCGTGGCCTTTCCGACAATGCAGGTTTTCCCACATTGAACGTTGGACAACATGCCAACCACAAGGTTTCTGGCCATGGGGAAGGAGGAATTCTAATTTCTGCATCACGTTCACCCCTGGGCAGTGATTGGAGATAAGGTCTAGGTTCTGAAGCCTGAAAACCGAGGTTGGGAAGAGATGACGAACTACAGCCATAGCGGGTCCCTTGTGTCCAGGTTGGAGCCAGCTGTCTAGGTGTCGTTTGGGATGTCTTGTCTCAGGCTGTGCCAGACAGGGCATTAGTATTCAGGGTAGGCTGTATAATTGCTTTACAGTCGAGTGGCATGCATTAGATAATCATTTGGGGTTTCTTATTAGCAGCATAGGGCAAAGTTTTTTTCTGGAGGGCAGGCAGAGTGCTGCATTGTGGCTTCGGAATTCCCAAACTGGAGGGCTTGTGGGCCAGGAGAGTGAGGACGGAAGTCTGAGAACACAAGCTAGGCTTAGGTTTCGGGGAATGGACATGGCAGGCACACTCTGCAGAGCTGAATTGAGATCTCATGAGTCTGAAGTCAGGTCGAGGATCAGACTTTGGCTCAGGTTGGAGTTTCTGTCCATGTTGGCCCCTTCATGAAGGGGGGGGGGGCATTATGAGGCCATGGGGGTTTTCCCACTATTAGAGTTGTGAGATGCTCCAAACCGCAAGGATTCCTTCTGTGGGACAATTAAGATTTGTTGGATGGCTCCAGGACGTCTCATAAGGTATTTTTCCAGAACAGGGTTCTAAGTATGGATGCCTGGGCAGACAGCCTCAATTCCAATTGTCTCCTAGCAACAAGAAACGTTTGATCTGCTGGCTTGGGGTAGCATCAGAGGGGGCTGAGTTGGAATGGACTTTCCTGAGGATGGTCTTAAATGAGTTGAAATGGACTTTCCTGAGGATGGTCTTAATGTTGGTTTGAGTCCATTGAGACCTTGGTATGGGGCAGTGGCACCAGGGCCCTGAAGGATTCTCCTAACCAGAGGTTATAACAAAGCTCCAATGAGCAAGTTTTCCATGGGGAGACGAGATTTGTTCTTATTGGTGCCTCAGGAAACCACCATTTGCTGGTATTGGAAATGAGGCCTCTGAGGAGAGATGCCTGGAAACCAAAGCAATGGATCTGATTAGGGCCTAGGGGCCTGTCCGGTTCAATATTCTTCTCTGGGGACATCTTTTGTCTGAGTGGAGGTAGTTGCTCAGCTGGTTTGAGATCACACCTGTTTGTCCTGGGCGGCCTACACTATTGGGATGGCCTCGGTAACTTTGGAGGTTTTTCCTAATTTGCAAGGTTGTGGCCAATGGAATGGGAAGAATTCTCTTGAAAGGGAAGCACAGTCCTGAGGTGTGGCTCCAGGGACCCAAGTGTGGAGCGTGTGTGGTCCAGGGCTATTTGGACAAAAGTCTGAAAACACAAACTCCACTTAGGTTTGGGTCTGTAGGTATGGCCGGCCCGATATATAGACCGTGAGGAGAACTCTTCGGGATATGAACAAAGGGCGAAAGTGAGGTGCTTGCTCATGCTTATTTTTTTCTGGATATGTGTCACCGATTGCCATGGAATGTCCGGGTGTCCTCATGGGCCATCGATGAGGCTCCCTTTCTGGGGATTTGACCCAATCCCAAGAGTTTGGGGTCATTCTGTGGGAAGGGAGGAGGCCTTTCTGTTTTTTTTTTTTTTTTTTTTTTTTTTTTTTTTTTTTTTTTACCTCAGGTGGACCACCAAAAGAGGGATTCCACAGCAGAGTCCTGGGGAGGGGCGACTGGACAACCAGAACTCTGGTTAACATTGGGACCTAAGAACATGGCAAGCCCCATATGTGGGCTCTTGGTCCAGACACTGAGAGGCCTTCCTTGAGCATAGGGCTCACATTGAGTTTCACAATGTGTTTTTGTGCCCAAGGAGCCCCTCAAGTCAGGGCGTGGCCTAATGTACCATGCTGGTTTCTCCTACACTGAACGTTGCACAATATGGCAACCACACAAGTTTCTGGCCATGGGAGAAGGAGTTCTAATTTCTGCAACACTTTCACTCCTGGACTGTGATTGGATTTAAGGTCTAGGTTCTGAAGCCTGAAAACTGAGGTTGGGAAGAGATGAAGACCTAAGGCCATGGTGTGACTGATGTGCTCAGTGTTCGGCCAGCTGTTGAGTGTGGGTTGGGAGGTGCAGGCTCAGGCTGTGGCAGACAGGGAATTAGTGCCCAGGCTAGACTGTATCATTGGGGTGCAGTCGAGTTTCGTGCAGGTTGGTACTCATTTGTGGTTACTGGGTAGCCCCAGAGGGCAACGTTTTTTCTTCTGGAAGGAAGACACAGTGCCACATAGTGGCTCCAGAATTCCCAAACTGGAAGGCTTGTGGGCCAGGAGTGTGAGGAAAAAATTCTGAGAACACAAGCCAGACTTAGATTTCGGGGTGAGGGGACGGCAGGAACCCTCTGCAGAGATGATTCGAGATCCCGTGTACCTGAAGACAGAGCTAGGATCAGACGTTGGCTCAGGTTGGAGTTTCTGTCCATGACGGCCCCTTCATGAAGGGGAGGGTGTCACGAGGCCATGGAGGTTTTCCCACGATGGGAATTGTGAGATGCTCCAAACCGCAATGATTCCTTCCGTGGGACAGTCGAGACCTGCTGGATGGCTCCAGGACATCCCATAAGGAAGTTATCCAGAGCAGGGTTCTAAGGATGGATGCCTGGGCAGCCTGCCTCCCATTCCAGGTGTCTCATAGCGCCAAGGCAAGTTCGATCTGCTGGATCTAGGGGAGTAACCGAGGCGGGTGTGTTGAAATGGGTGAGTTGAGGATGGGTCATAATGTGCATTTGTGTCCATGGAGACCTTGGAATGGGGTGCTTGATCCGGGGCCTTGAGGGATGTTCATATAACCGGAGGTTTTGATGGAGCTCTAAAGAGTACGTTTCCTATGTAGAGAAGAGAATTGTTTTGATGAGAGTGCCTAAGGAATCTCCCATATGCTGGTATTGGAAACCAGGCCTCTGAGGAGAGATGCCTGGAAACAAAAGCAATGGATATGATTAGGGCCTAGGTGCCTGTCCGGTTCAATCTCTTTCCTGGGGATACGTGTCTATGGATCTGAGGGGAGGTAGTTGCTCGCTTGCTTGTGTCAGATCGCCCCTGTTTGTCCTGGGCAGCCTATAATATTGGGAATGGCCTCGGGATTTTGGAGTTTCTCCTAATCTATAGGGTTGTGGCCAATGGAATGGGCAGAAATCCCCTGGAGAGGGCAGGCACAGTTCTGAGTTTGGCTCTAGGGGCCCAGCCTTGAGGGTGTGTGGGCCAGGCCTGTGGGGACAGAAGTCTGAAAACACAAATTCCGCTTAGGATTGGGGGGACATAGGTATGGCACGCCCAATCTACAGACCGTGATAACACTTCGGGATATGAAAAAGGGTGAGTTTGAGGTGCTTGCTCAGGTTTTGTCTCTGGATTTGTGTCAACAATGTGGGTCGAATGCTGGCGTGGCCTCATGGGTTGTGGACGGCTTTCCTTCTCTGAGGATTTGACCCCAATCCCAAGAGTTTGGGTACATCTCTGGGGGATGGGAGGTGTCCCTTCTCTGTTTTTTTTTTTTTTTTATTTTATGTACCTCATGTGTGCCAATAAAAGAGGGATTCCAGAGCAGAGTCCTTGGTAGGGACAAACTGGATAACCCCACCTCTGTTTAAGTTTGGGGGCCTAGGGGCATGGCAAGTCCAATATGTGGGCTCTTGATTCAGACACTGAGAGGTCTTCCTTGAGGACAGGGCTCATGCTGAGGGTCACAATGCCTATTTGTGCCCAAACAAGGCCCTCAAGCATGGGAAGGGCCTCATGGGCCACGCTGGATTCTCCTACACTGAACGTTGGAGAATATGCCAACCACAAGGTTTCCGGCCATGGCGAAGGAAGAGTTGTGATTTCTGCATCACGTTCACCCCTGGACAGTGATTGGAGTTTAGGTCTAGGTTCTGAAACCCGAAAACCGAGGTTGGGAAGAGATGAAGACCTAAGGACCTGATGGGTACAATGAGCTCAGTGTGTGGCTAGCTGTTGAGCGTAGGTCTGGAGGTGTGGGCTCATGCTGTGTCAGACAGGGCATTAGACAGGGTAGACTGTATATTTGGGGTGCAGTCGAGTGGCGTTCAGTTGATCCTCATTCGGGTTTCTAGGTAGCTCCCTAAGGCAACGTTTTTTCTTCTGGAGGGCAGGCAGAGTGCTGCATTGTGGCCCCAGTATTGCCAAATTGTAGGGCTTTTGGGCCAGGGGTGTGAGGACGGTAGTCTGAGAACACAAGCTAGGCTTAGTTTTTGGGGTGAGGGCACAGAAGGCACACTCTGCAGAGCTGAATCAAGATCTCATGCACCTGAAGCCAGGGCGAATATCAGACGTTTGCTCAGGTTGGAGTTTCTGTCCATGATGGCCCCTTTATAAAGTGGAGCGTCTCAAGAGGCCATGAAGATTTTCCCACAATGGGAGTTGTGAGATGCACCAGACTGCAAAGATTCCTTCTGTGGGACACTTGAGACCTGTTGGATGGCTCTAGGATGTCCCATATGGAACGACTCCAGAGTAGGGTTCTAAGGATGGATGCCTGGGCAGCCCGCCTCCCATTCTAGTTGTCTCCTAGCAACAAGGCAGGTTTGATCTGCAGGCCCTGGGGGAGAAACCAAGGGGGATGAGTTGACATGGACTCTACCGAGGATAGATCATAATGTGTGGGTTTAAGTCCATGGAGACCTTGGAATGGGGCGCTTGATCCGGGGCCCTGAAAGATTCTCCTAAACAGAGGTTTTTATAGAGCTCCAAAGAGTACATTTCCTATGTGGAGACGAGATTTTTCTATGAGTGCCTCAGTAATCCCCCATATGCTGGTATTGGTAACCAGGCCTCTGAGGAGAGATGCCTGGAAACAAAAGCAATGGATCTGATTAGGGCCTAAGTGCCTGTCCAGTTCAATCTTATTCTATGGGGATATCTGTCTCTGGGTCTGAGTGGAGGTAGTTTCCTAACTTGTGAAAGATCATCCCTGTTTGTCCTGGGCAGCCAACACTATTGGGATGGCCTCGGGGAGTTTGGAGGTTTCTCCTAATCTATAGGGTTGTGGCCAATGGAAATGGCAGAATTCCCCTGGAGAAGGAAGCCACAGTCCTCAGGTGTGGCTCCAGGGGCCCAGCTTGGATGGATGTGTGTGGGCCAGGACTGTGGGGACAGAAGTCTGAAAACACAAACTCAGCTTAGGTTTGGGGATGTATGTATGAAGGCTCGATCTACAGACCGTGAGAATTTTCCGGGCTATGAACAAAGGGCGAGTATGTGGCGTTTGCTCAGGCTTTTGTCTCTGGATTTTGTGCCTACGGTGGCCGTGGAATGTCGGGGTGTCCTCAAGGGCCATGGACAAGTCTTTCTCTGGTGATTTGGCCTGATCCCAAGTGGTTGGGATCATTCTGTGGATGGGAAGAGTCCTTTCTGTATTTTTTTTTTTTTTTTTTTTTTTACCTCAGGTGTCCCACCAAAGAGGGATTCCAGAGCAGTGCCCTGAGTAGGGGTGACTAGACATCTCTAACTCTGGTTGAGATTGGGGAACTAGGGGCTTGGCAAGCCCATATGTGGGCTGTTGTTCCAGTCACTAAGAGGCTTTACATGAGGATAGGGCTCACGCTGAGGGTCCCAATGTGTGTTTTGTGCAAATTGTAGCCCTCAGGGATAGGTGGGGCCTCATAGTCCATGCTGCTTTCTCCTACAATGAACGTTGGACAACATGCCAACCACAAGGTTTCTTGCCATGGCGAGGAGAAGTTCTGATTCTTGTATCACGTTCACTCCTGAGCAGTGAGTGGAGATAAGGTCTAGGTTCTGAAGGTGAAAACTGAGGTTGGGGTAGAGATGATGGCCGAAAGCCATTGTGGGTTTGATATGCTCAGTGTACGGCCAGCTGTCTGGGTGTTGGACTGGAGGTCTGCCTTCAGGCTGTGTCAGACAGGGCTTTAGTGCACAGGCTAGATTGTATAATTGGGGTATGGTCGAGTGGCATGCAGGTTGTTACTCATTTGGCGTTTCTGGTTAGCCCTATAGGGCAACATTTTTCTTCTGGAGGGCAGGCAGAGTGCTGCATTGTGTCTCCAGAATTGCCAAACTGGAGGGGTGTGGCCAGGATTGTGAAGACGGAAGTCTGAGAACACAAGTTAGGCTTAGGTTTCGGAGCGAGGGCACAGCAGGCACACTCTCAAGTGCTGAATCGAGATCTCGTGCTTCTGAATTCAGGGCGCGGATCAGACTTTGGCTTAGGATGGAGTTTCTGTCCATGATGGCCCATTTATGAAGGTGTGGGGCATCATGAGGAAATGGAGGTTTTCTCCCAGTGGGATTGTGTGATGCTTCAAACCACAAGGATTCATTCTGCGAGACAGTCAAGACAGGTTGGTTGGATTCAAGACGTCCCATAAAGAAATTCTCCAGAGCAGGGTTCTAAGGATGGATGCCTGGGCAGCCCACCTCGCATTCCAACTGTCTCCTAGTGACAAGGCAGGTTTGATCTGCTGGCTCTGGGTGAGCAGCCGAGGGGGCTGATTTGAAATGGACTCTCCTGAGGATGGATCATAATGTAAGTTTGTGTCCTTGGAGACCTTGGAATTGGGCCATGGTGCCAGCGCCCTGAAGGATCCTCCTAACCTGAGGTATTGACACAGCTCCAAAGAGCAAGTTTCTCATGTGGAGATGAGATCTGTTCTGATTGTTTCCTTAGGAAACCCCCATATTCTGATATTGGAAACCAGGCCTCTGAGGAGAGATACATAGAAACCAAAGCAATGGATCCGAAGTTGGCTCAGGTTGGAGTTTCTGTCCATGATGGCCCCTTTATAAAGGGGAGCATCTCATGAGGCCATGTAGGTTTTCCCACGATAGGAGTTGTGAGATGCTCCAATCTGCAAGGATTCCTTCTGCAGGACAGTCAAGACCTGTTGGAAGGCTCCCAGGACATCCCATATGGAACGGCGCCAGAGCAGGATTCCAACGATGGATGCCTAGAGAGTCTGCTTTGCATTCAAGTTGTCTCCTAGCGACAAGGCAGGTTTGATATTCTGACTCTGGGGGAGTAATCAACGGGGCTGAGTTAAAATGTACTCTCCTGCCGAATGGTCATAATGCGTTTTTGTGTCCATGGAGACCTTAGAATAGGGCGGTGGCCCCGGTTACCTGAAGGTTTCTCCTAACTGGAGGTTTTTACAGAGCTCCAAAGGATAAGTTTCCCATGTGGAGACAAGATTTGTTCTGATTGGTATCTCTGGAATCCCCCATATGCTGGTATTGGAAAACAGGCCTCTGAGGAGAGATGCTTAGAAACAAAAGCAATGGAACCAATTACGTTCTAGGGGCCTGTCCAGTTTAATACCTTTCTCTTGGGATATCTGTCTACGGGTGAGTTGAGGTCGTTGCTCAGCTTGTGACAGATCACCCCTCTTTGTACTGGGCGGCCTACACTATTGGAATGGCCTCTGGGACTTTGGAGGTTTCTCCTAATCTGTAGGGTTGTGGCCAATGGAATGGGAAGAATTTCCTTGGAGAGGGCAGGCACAGTCCTGAGGTGTGGCTCCAGGGGCCTCAGCCTGGAGGGTGTGTGGGACAGGGATGTCAGGATAGAAGTCTGAAAACACAAACTCGGCTTAGGTTTGGGGACGTAGGTATGGCAGGCCCGATCTACAGACTATGAGGAGAATTTTTTGGGCTATGACCTAAGGGTGAGGCTTATGTCTCTGGATATTGTTTCAATAGTGGCCGTGGAATGTCGGGCTGGCCTCATGGGCCATGGAGGAGTCTTTCTCTCTGTGGATGGCCTGATCCCAAGTGATTGGGGTCATTCTGTGGGTGGGAGGAATCCTTTCTGTGTTTACTTACCTCAAATGTCCCACCAAAGTGGGATTCCAGAGCACACCCCTGAGTAGGGGTGACTAGATGTCTCTAACTCTGGTTAAGATTGGGTGACTTGAGGCATGGCAGGCCCCATATGCGGGCTCATGGTCCAGCCACTGAGAGGCTTTACTTGAGGACAGGGTTCAAACTGAGGGTCCCAATGTGTGTTTGTGCCCACCGCAGCTCTTAAGCATGGGCAGGGCCTCAGGGACCCTACACTACCCTCAGGGGCTCTACTACTACTACTACCCCTACAGGGGTCCTACACTAAACTTGGGATAAGATGCCAACCACAAGATTCTGGCGAGAGGGAAGGAGGAGTTATGATTTCTGCATCACGTTCACCCATGGGAAATTAGTAGAGATAAGGTCTAGGTTTCTGTCGCCTGAAAACCAGGTTGGAAAGAGATGGCAACCTAAGGCCATGGCGGTTCAGATGTTCTCAGTGTACGGCAAGCTGTCTGGGTGTCGGTTGGGAATTCAGGCCTCAGGTTGTGTCAGACAGTGCATTAGTGCACAGGCTAGACTATATAATTGGTGTACAGTTGAGGGCAGGCAGAGTGCAACACTGTGTCATCGGAAATCCCAAAATGGAGGACGTGTGGTCCAAGGAGAGTGAGGACGGAAGTCTGAGAACACTAGCTATGCTTAGGTTTTGGGGTGAGGGCACAGCAGGTGCACTCTGAAGAGCTTAATCAAGATCTCGTGCATCAGCGAAGATCAGCCGTTGGCTCAGGTTGGAGTTTCTTTCCATGATCCGACTTCATGAAGATTGGGGGCATCATGTGACCTTGGAAGCTTTCCATGATATGAGTTGTGAGGTGGTCCATGAACAAGGACTCCTGTGGGACAGTCGACACCTGTTGGATGGCTCAAGGATGTCCCATAAGGAAAGACGCAAGAGCAGGGTTCTAAGGGTTCTAAGGATCTCTAAGGAGAGATGCCTGGAAACCAAAGCAATAGATCCGTTAGGTGCCTATGGGCCTGTTCGTTCCCTTTTACCTCTGGGGACATCAGTCTACGGGTCTGAGTGCCGGTAGGTGCTCAGATGGGCCCAGATTGCCCCTGTTTGTCCAGGGAAGCCACAGATATTGGAATAGCCTCAGGGACTTTGGAGGTTTATCCTCTTAGTAGGGTTGTGGCCATTGGAATGGGCACATACAATGCCCTTGGATAGGGCAAGCACAGTCGTCAGGTTTGGCTCCGGGGCCTGAGCCTGTAGGGTGTGTAGGCCATGGCTGTTTGGACAGTTGTCTGAAAACACAAACTCGGCTTATGTTTCGGGTCATAGGTATGGCAGGACTAATCTACATACCATGAGGAGAACTCATCAGGATATGAAAAAAGGGCGAGTGTGAGGCTCTTGCTCAAGTTTTTGTCTCTAGATATCAAGTCACTCATGGTCGTGAAATTTCCGGGTGACTTCATGGGAAATGGACGAGTCTTACTCTATGGGGGTTTGGCCCCGTCCAAAGAGTTTGGGGTCATTCTGTGGGAAGGAAGAAGTCCGTTGTTCTGTTGTTGTCGATTTGTTTTGTTTCGTTTTTCAACCTCAGGTGTCCCACGAAATGAGGGATTCCAGAGTAGAGCCCTGGGGAGGGGCGACTGGACAACCAGAAATCTGGTTAAAAATTGGGGCCTAGGGACATGTCAAGCCCATTATGACATCTAATGGTCCAGCCACTGAGAGGACATACTAGAGGACCGGACTCACGCTGAGGGTCACAATGCGTGTTTATGCCCTCGTCGCACTCAAGAATGGGCGGGGCCTCAGGGTGAATGCTGGTTTCTCCTACACTGAACATTGGACAACATGCCCACCACAAGGTTTCTTGCCATGGGTAAGGAAGAGTCCTGATTTCTGCATCACAGTCACCCCTGGGCAGTGATTGGAGATAAGGTCTAGGTTCTGAAGCCTGAAAACTGAGGTAGGGAAGAGATGATGACCTAAGGCCATGGCGGGTCTGATGTGCTCAGTGTGAGGTCAGCTGTCTGGGTGTTGGTCACGAGGTCCGGGCTCAGGTTGTCAGATAGTGCATTAGTGCCCAGGTTTGACTATATATTTTCGGTGCCTTCGAGTGCTGTGTAGGTTCTTATCTGAAGAACTCTTCAGGATATGAAGAATGAGCGAGTCTGAGGCGCGTGCTCAGGCTTTTGTCTCTGGATTTTGTATCAGCGATGGCCGTGGAATGTTGGGGAGGCCTCATGGGCCATGGACGATTCTTGCTCCCTGTGGATTGGGCCCAATCCCAATTGTTTTTCTTCAATCTGTGGGATGGGAGGCCTCCTTTCAGGTTTGTTATCTCCGGTGTCCCACCAAAAGAGGAATTCCAAAGCAGAGCCCTGGGGAATAGTGAAGGGACAACCCGAACTATGGTTAAAAATTGGGGCCTAGGGGCATGGCAAGCCCTATATGCTGTCTTTCCATCCAGCCACTGAGAGGCCTTACCTGAGGACTGGGCTCAGGCTGAGGGTCACAATGTGTGTTTGTGACCAATGTGGCCCGCAAGCATGGGCGGGGCCTCATGGGCCACACAGGTTTCAAGTACACTGAACCTTGGACAACATGCCAACCACAAGGTTTCTTGCCATGGGGAAAGAGTTCTGATTTCTGCATCATTTTCAAACCCGGGCCGTGATTGGAGATAAGGTCTAGGTTCTGAAGCCTGAAAAACAGATTGAGAAGAGATGACGACCTAAGGCCATGGCGGTTCCGATGTGCTCAGTGTGCGGCCAGTTGTCTGGGTGGGGCCAGGAGGTCCTGGCTCAGGCTGTGTCAGAAAGGGCATTAGTGCACAGGTCAGCCTATATATTTGGGCTACAGCCGAATGGCGTGCAGGTTGATCCTCATTTGGGTTTTCTGGTTAGCCCCAGAGGGCAATGTTTTTCTTCTGGAGGGCAGGCAGAGTGCTGCATTGTAGTTCTGGACTGCCAAACTGGAGGGTTTGTGGTTCAGTAGTCTGAGGACGGAAGTCTGAGAACTCAAGCTCGGCCTAAGTTTCTGGGTGAGGATATGGCAGTCACAATCTACAGTCCTGAATCTAGATCTCGTGCATCTGAAGTCAGGGCGAGGATCAGAAGATCGCTCAGGTTGTACATTCTGTCCCTGATGGCCCCTTCTTGAAGGTGGGGGATCACGAGGCCATGGGGGTTTTCCGACGATGGGAGTTGTGGGAAGGTCCCAACTGCAAAGATTCTTCTGTAGGACAATTGAGACCTGTTGGTTGGCTCCAGGACAACGTTTCTGAGCAGGGTTCTAAGGATGGATGGCTGGTTAGCCCACCTCGCATTCCAATTGTCTCCAAGCAACAATACAGGTCAGATCTGCTGGACCTGGGGGAGCAACCGAGGAGGCTGAGTTGTAATGGACTCTCCCATGGATGTGAACTAATATTATTTTGTGTCTAAGGAGACCTTGGAATGAAGCGGTGGCACTGGGGCCCTGAATGGTTCTCCTAAAGAGAGGCTTTCACACAGCTCCATCGTGCAAGTTTCCCATGTGTAGATGAGATTTGTTCTGATGGTGAGTCAAGAAACAGCCATATGCTGTTATTGAAATCCAGGCCTCTGAGGAGAGATGCCTCGAAACCAAAGCAATGGATCTGATAGGTGCCTAGGGGCCTGTTCGTACCTTATTACCTCTGGGGATATCAGTCTACGGGTCTGAGTGCAGGTAGGTGCTCAGATGGGCTCAGATTGCCCCTGTTTGTCCTGTGAAGCCACAAATATTGGGATGGCCTCAGGTTATTTGGAGGTTTATCCTCTTAGTAGGGTTGTGGCCATTGGAATGGGCACATACAATTCCCTTGGAGAGGGCAAGCACAGTCTTCAGGTTTGGCCTCAGGGGCCTGAGCCTGTAGGGTGTCTAGGCCAGAGCTGTTGGGACAGTTGTCTGAAAACACAAACTCGGCTTATGTTTCAGGTCATAGGTATGGCAGGACTGATCTACAGACCATGAGGAGAACACTTTGGGATATGAAAAATGGGCGAGTGTGAGGCTCTTGCTCACGTTTTTGTCTCTAGATATTGTGTCATTCATGGTCGTGAAATTTCCGGGTGACTTCATGGGAAATGGACGAGTCTTACTCTCTGGGGGTTTGGCCCCGTCCAAGGAGTTTGGGGTAACTCTGTGGGATGGAAGAAGTCCGTTTTTTTTTTTGTTGTTGATTTGTTTTTTTTTGTTTTTCAACCTCAGGTGTCCCACCAAATGATGGATTCCAGTGTAGAGCCCTGGGGAGTTGTGAATGGACAACCAGAAATCTGGTTAAAAATAGGGGCCTAGGGACATGTCAAGCCAATTATGACATCTAATGGTCCAGCCACTGAGAGGATTTACTAGAGGTCAGGAATCACGCTGAGGGTCACAATGCGTGTTTATGCCCTCCTCGCAATCAAGAATGGGCGTGACCTCAGGATGAATGCTGGTTTCTCCTACACTGAACGTAGGACAACACGGCAACCACAAGGTTTCTTGCTTTGGGTAAGCAGGAGTTCTGATTTCTGCATCACAGTCACCCCTGGGCAGTGATTGGTGATAAGGTCTAGGTTTTGAAGCCTGAAAACTGAGGTAGGGAAGAGATGATGACCTAAGGCCATGGCGGGTCTGATGTGCTCAGTGTGCGGTCAGCTGTCTGGGTGTTGCTCAGGAGGTCCCGGCTCAGGTTGTTTCACACAGTGCATTAATGCCCAGGTTAGACTATATAATTTGGGTACATTCGAGTGCCGTGTAAGATTATTCTCATTTAATGTGCTCGGGCAGCTCATTAAGCAATATATTTTTTCTAGAGGGCAGGCAGAGTGCTGCAATGATGGTCCAGAATTGCCAAACTTGTAGGCTTCGGGGCCAGGAGTGTGAAGATGGAAGTCTGAGAACACAAGCTAGACTTGGGTTACAGGGCGAGGGCCCGGCAGGTACCCCCTGAAGATCTGAAGCAATATCTCATGCTTCTGAAGTCAGACCGAGGTTCAGACGTTGGCTCAGCTTGGATTTTCTGTTCATGACGGCCCCTTCATGAAGGGAGCGGAATCTCGAGAGCGTGGAGGTTTTCCCACGTTGGGAGTGGTGGGATGCCCCCCCCCAAGGATTCCTTCTGCGGGACAATTGAGACCTGTTGGACAGCTCCAGGACATCCCATATGGATGAGTCCAGACGAACGTTAGAGGATGGAAGCCTGGGAAGCCTGCCTCGCATTCCAATTGTCTCTTAGCGACAGGAGAGTTTAGATCTGATGGCTCTGCGGGAGCAAACGGGGTGGCTGAGTTGAAATGGACTTTCCTGAGGATGGGTCTAATGTGTGTTTGTGTCCATGAGGGCCTTTAAATGGGGCGGTGGCACCGGGACCCTGAAATATTCTCCTAAGCTTTTGACATAGCTCCCATGCACAAATTTCCTTGTGGAGACGAGGTTTGTTCTGATGGGTGCCTCAGGAAAACCCCAATGCTGGTATTGGAATCCAGGGTTTTGAGGAGACATGCCTGTAAACCAAAGCAATGATCCGATTTTGACCTAGGGTCCTGTCTGGTTCAATCTTCGTCTCTGGGGACACCCATCTAGGGTATAAGTGGAGGCAGATGCTCAGCTGGTGTCAGACTGAACTTTTTTGTCCCGGGTGACCTATACTACTGGGATGGCCTCAGGGACTTTGGAGGGTTCTCCTAATTTGTACGATTTTGGACAATGGAATGGGCAGAATTCCCATGGATTGGGTAGGCACAGTCCTAATGTGTGGCTCCAGGGTGCCCAGCCTGGATGGTGTGTGGCCCACGACTTTGAGGACAAAAGTCTGAAAACACAAACTCAGCTTATGTTTGGGGACGTAGGTATGGCAGGCCCGATTTACAAACCATGAGAAGACATCTTCAGGATATGAAGAAAGTGCGAGTCTGAGGCGCTTGCTCAGACTTTTGTCTCTGGATTTTGTTTCAGCGATGGTCGAGGGGGCCTCATGGGCCATGGACGAATCTGGCTCTCTGTGGATTTGGCCCGATCCCAATTGTTTTTCGTCACTCTGTTGGATGGAGGACTCCTTTCAGGGTTGTTACATCAGGTGTCCCAGCAAAAGAGGAATTCCAAAGCAGAGCCCTGGGGATGAATGAAGGGACAACCCGAACTATGGTTAAAAATTGGGGCCTATGGTCATGGCAAGCCCAATATGCTGTCTCTTCATCCAGCCACTGAGAGGCCTTACCTGAGGACTGGGCTAAGGCTGTGGGTCACAATGTGAGTTTACCACCTATGTGGCCCGCGAGCAATGACGGGGCCTCATCGGACAAACAGGTTTCCACTTCACTGAACGTTGGACATCAAGCCAACCACAAAGTTCTTGCCATTGGAAAGGAGTTCTGATTTCTGCATCATTTTCAAACCTGGGCAGGGATTGGAGATAAGGTCTAGGATCTGAATCCTGAAAACCAAGGTTGGGAAGAAATAACGATAAGGCAATGGCTGGTCCTATGTGCTCAGTGAGCGGCAAGCTGTCTGGATGGGGCCAGGAGGTCCAGGCACAGGCTCTGTCAGAAAGGGCATTATTCCCCACGTCAGCCTATATATTTTGGGTACAGCCAAGTGGCGTGCAGGTTGATCTTCATTGGGGGTTTCTGGGTAGCCACAGAGGGCAATGTTTTTCTTCTGGAGGGCAGGCAGAGTGCTGCATTGTAATTCTGGATTGCCAAACTGGAGGGCTTGTGGGCCATTAGTCTGAGGACGGAAGTCTGAGGACACAAGCTAGGCTTAGGTTTCTGGGTGAGGACATGGCAACCACAATATACAGACCTGAATCGAGATCTCGTGCATCTGAAGTCAGGGTGAGGATCAGACTATTTCTCAGGTTGGCCCTTATGTCCCTGATGGCCCTTTCATGAAGGGGGGGGTATCACGAGGCCATGGGGTTTTCTCACGATGGGAGTTGTGAGAAGCTCCCAACTGCAAAGATTCTTTTGCAGGAAAATTGAGACCTGTTGGTTGCCTCCAGGCCAATGATTCTGAGCAGGGTTCTAAGGATGGATGGCAGGGTAGCCCACCTCGCAATCGAATTGTCTCCTAGCAACAAGACAATTTAGATCTGCTGGATCTCGCGGAACAACCGAATATGCTGAGTTGAATTGGAAACTCCCGTGCATGTGTCCTAATATGATTTTGTGTCTATGGAGACCTTGGAATGAAGTGGTGGCACTGGGGCCCTGAAGGGTTCTCCTAAAAAGAGGCTTTGACACAAGTCCCACGTGCAAGTTTCCCATGTTTAGATGAGTTTTGTTCTGATGGGTGAGTCAAGAAACAGCCATATGCTGGTACTGAAATCCAGGCCTCTGAGGAAGATGCCTGGAAACCAAAGCAATGGATCCGATTAGGGCCTAGGGCCTGTTCATTCCTTTTTACCTCTGGGGATATCAGTCTAAAGTGTGAGTG